>NW_026869749.1:300000-589905 GCF_905332965.1 Bombus pascuorum | reverse complement strand
CGCTCATTTCGTTCCATTTTACACGCCGAATACAGTGCACGACAGATCCAACGTCGAAACAAGCCGTGGGGCTCGCAAAACGCGATCTTTCTTCGATTTTTGGCGAAAAATCGCTGTAATTTCCCTTCCGATGGAGATATTTCGACGTTTATACGCTCATTTTGTTCCATTTTACACGCCGAATACGGTGCATGACAGATCCAACGTCGAAACAAGCCCTGGGGCTCGCAAAACGCGATCTTTCGTCCATTTTTGGCGAAAAATCGCTGTAATTTCCGTCCCGATGGAGATATTTCGACGTTTAAACGCTCATTTTGTTCCATTTTACACGCCGAATACAGTGCACGACAGATCCAATGTCGAAACAAGCCGTGGGGCTCGCAAAACGCGATCTTTCGTCGATTTTAGGCGAAAAATCGCAGTAATTTCCGTCCCGATGGAGATATTTCGACGTTTAAACGCTCATTTTGTACCATTTTACACGCCGAATACAGTGCACGACAGATCCAACGTCGAAACAAGCCCTGGGGCTCGCAAAACGCGATCTTTCGTCGATTTTTGGCGAAAAATCGCTGTAATTTCCGTCCCGATGGAGATCACGTTATACGTTCTAAGGTAGGACTATATAACGTTATACGTTATAAGGTAATACTACATAACGTTATACCTTATTACGTAATAGTATATAACGTTATACGTTAGTTCGTAATACTATATGACGTTGTACGTTTTAATGTAATACTATATAACGTTATACTTTATTACCTAATAGTATGTAACGTTATACGTTATAAGGTAATACTAAATAACGCTATACGTTAGTACGTTAGAGTATGTAACGTGATACGTTATTACGTAGTAGTATATAACGTTATACGTTATAAGGTAATACTACATAACTTTTTTCGTTATTACGTAATAATATATAACGTTATACGTTATTACGAAATAGTATATACCGTTATACTATAGTACGTAATAGTATATGACGTTATACGTTGTAAGGTAATACTACATAACGTTATACTTTATCACGTAATAGTATATAACGTTATACGTTATAAGGTAATACTACATAACCTTATACGTTTGTACGTTAGAGTATGTAACGTGATACGTTATTACGTAGTAGTATATAACGTTATAAGTTATTACGTAATCGTATGTCGGGTTGATGGCAGGGGCGTATAATGAATCTTCACCAGTGTGGTTCATGGTTGTCGCACATATATTTATTACACAAGTATGGCTGATACAACATTGACGATCGGACGCGGTAGCTGGACGCTAATGACAATGGCCCTAGGTGCGATATAGCGAATCCACGGTCAACGGGATAACGAATATACTTTGCTTCAAAGTCTAAGTCGGACTCGACTTACTACTCGTGATACTAGGAACGCTTCATTGACTCTTAGCTAATCAGATTGCCAGAAAAGAATGACTTTCCGTCGCGACGACGCTGCAGAGGAAAACTATGATGGGTTGTGCCTAAGGGCACGAGATCATCGGATTCGTCAAAGAAAGCCTCCACCCGGAGGGTGTGGGAAATAGACGCTGCTGTTAATTGGTCAATTTCTATGTTGGCGTTTAGAACAGGATGCTAGCCGCCCTAGAGAGAGAGTTCCTAGCAGGCAACGTCGTACGTGACCAAATCAGGCTTTCCCATAACTTCCCGCAATAGGTGACAGATTTACAGGCTGATAGAATAAAGACTGTTTGTCGATCTGAAGGACTTTAGTTAACTAAGTCCTAAGATTTGTAACGATTCCTCAGGTTATCTGAACATAAACTGTAAATGATGCATCGGCATCTGGCGATCATCTGGCCCAAAGAATGGGGTCTGTGTGTGGCGAGCTGCGGGGCTGTTGGAATGTCTTATTGTCAAGTGTCTGTACTGCCAATTCTTTAAAGGAAAGCTATGTTACTTTTTATCTCTGTTAGGTGGAATGTTTATCCCGTGACCGTGGCTACGCTTGGCGACCGGTTGTCGCCTCGAGCCTAAACTCAATGTCTCAAGTTTCGAATGACTGTGTCTGGGTTATTTCGTAAATGCTACAGTATTGAGGCTTTTCCAAATAATTCCAATGGGGGGGCCCGGTGTCCTTTCATCTCCGACAAGTATATACCGTTATACGTTATAACGTAATAGTATATAACGTTACACGTTATAAGATAATACTACATAACTTTTTACGTTATTACGTAATAATATATAACGTTATACGTTAAGTACGTAATACTATATGACGTTGTAAGTTTTAATGTAATACTAAATATCGGTATACTTTATTACCTAATAGTATGTAACGTTATACGTTATAAGGTAATACTAAATAACGTTATACGTTAGTACGTTAGAGTATGTAACGTGATACGTTATTATGCAATAATATATAACGTCATACGTTATTACGTAATAGTATATAACGTTATACGTTGGTACGTAATAGTATATAACGTTATACGTTCTAAGGTAAGACTATATAACGTTATACGTTATAAGGTAATACTCGATAACTTTATATGCAATTACGTAATAGTATATAACGTTACACGTTAATACGTAATAGTATATAACGTTATACGTTATAAGGTAATACTACATAACGTTTTACGTCATAGCGTAATAGTATATAACGTGATACGTTATTACGTAATAGTACATAACGTTACACGTTATAAGACAATACTACATAACTGTATACGTTATTACGTAAAAATATATAACGTTATACGTTGGTACGTAATACTACATGACGTTGTACGTTTTAATGTAATACTACATAACGGTATACTTTATTACCTAATAGTATGTAACGTTATACGCTATAAGGTAATGCTACATAACTTTATATGCAATTACTTAATAGTATATAACGTTACACGTTAATACGTAATAGTATATAACGTGATACGTTATTACGTAATAGTACATAACGTTACACGTTATAAGCCAATACTACATAACTTTTTACGTTATTACGTAATGATATATAACGTTATACGTTAGTACGTAATACTATATGACGTTGTACGTTTTAATGTAATACTACATAACGGTATACCTTATTACCTAATAGTATGTAACGTTATACGTTATAAGGTAATACTACATAACCTTATACGTTTGTACGTTAGAGTATGTAACGTGACACGTTATTACGTAATAATATATAACGTTATACGTTATTACGTAATAATATATAACGTTATACGTTATATTGTAATACTACATAACTTTATATGCAATTACGTAATAGTATATAACGTTACACGTTAATACGTAATTGTATATGACGTTATACGTTATAAGGTAATACTACATAACGTTACACTTTATTACGTAATAGTATGTAACGTTATACGTTATAAGGTAATACTACATATCGTTTTGCGTTATAGCGTAATAGTATATAATGTTACACGTTAGTACGTAATAGTATCCAACGTGATACGTTATAACGTAATAGTATATAACGTTATACGTTATAAGATAATACTACATAGCGTTTTACATTATTACGTAATAGTATATAACGTTATACGTTATTACGTAATAGTATATAATGTTATACGTTGGTACGTAATCGTATATAACGTTATACGTTCTAAGGTAAGACTATATAACGTTATACGTTATAAGGTAATTGTTGCGACCGTTCGCGGAGAGACGCGATCGCGAGGAAACGCGTCAGCGAGAGTCGTAAATTCTCGCTACGATTCGGCTAATCGACGCCGCGAAATGGTCGCTCCCCGCGTTTCGTTTAGGATAACTGGGATGATTCAATGAATGCAACTTCTTCTACGGTTGTAGAATAAATATATATATTTATATCAGAGTAACACTTACAGTTTATATAAGATATCGGTTTAAACAGTGTCGGAAGTTACCACTAGAATGTTCGAGTTAGATCTTATACAATGTGATTAATTTGGACGCGACCGTACAGAGAGTTTTCGACTGCGACTGATCGGTTAGAATGTTAGATTGCGACTTTACGATGCTTCTCAGTGAGTTTGCTGGACTGAGCGATAGTTGTAGACGTATTGACTGATTTGAGGAAGAAGACGAACTGACTTGATCGTGACGATACTGTGTCGGAGGTGAGCTAAGGAAGGGCGTGTCTAACGCACGGAATCATCTGATTTGTTGATGACAGTTTTTGGTTGGAGAAGTGAGGGTAATAGAAATTGTTTCTATTGGTTAGTAAGACTATCGATGGACTAGGAAGGGTATTAGCCACCCTCGATGGAAAGTTGGGAGTAGGAGGCATCGCACGTTTGAACACTTAGCGTTCACGTGTTTTCCAGACGCTAACCAGAAACCTTAGAAAACGCTTTCGTGGAAAAGCCCTTGTTTGCGATGAAAGACTTTCGCCAGAGTTTTCTGAGATTTATAGTCAGGCTGCGAGTGTTTTCAAGAGTACGCGATAAGGGTGTGCGGGCATCTGGCTGCCATCCGTCCGCGATGTGAGGGCCGGCTCAGGTAGAGAGTCAGCCGACGTAACATCCTCCCCCCGTTGAGAGGGTACCGATCAAAATGATGTTATTGATTTGATGAGGTGGATCTCGCATTAGACCGCGTTGCTACTGATTAGGTCGGAGTCATCTGGTGTTGATCTGCTCGGTAGTGGTGCCATCCGCATGATGCCAGCTGAAGACAGTTGGATGGGGCATCCCTGTCCAAGAGCGATGACTCTGGATTTTGTGGCGGTTGCGATCCTTTTGCTCGTTGACATAAAGTGGTTTGCAGTGGTTGATTCCGAGGCTGATGAATTGATGCTGTTCCATTCGGAGAGTCCAGATTATATCTGGAAAAATAACATAGTTGTGATAATTTGACAAGTTTGTTGTTTATGTCCTGTTCGGGAGTCGTTGGAGTCTCGACCGTCGTGATCCTTGTGGTTGTACGGAAATTTGCGGTTGTGATTATCGACCCAGGAAGTGTCCTTGGATGATCGTGGACCGTCTCGGTCCTGGAATGTAGTGGACCAGCTTGATCCAAGAGGTAGCGTTGAACGGAACTCCAGTGTTGCTTGATGCTGATTCGTCTGACACGACGCGGGGTTTTGTAGTTGATTGGGAGGCTGGGCTCCCCCCGATGAGCCGCCCGAATCGCGTTCTCCCAGTGATGATCCTTGGTAGATAATGAACGTTGGGTGTCGCGGCGTTGGTTTGGATCCTAATGCCCCCTCGTCTCAACTGCTGATTGTCCGGATTCCTCGAAGTCAGGCTGGATTGGCAGTGGGACAAGTCTTTTGATGCCTCGATCCACGATGTTTTTCGCCGTTTGGATGGACCTTGATAACTCGTCCCAGAGGCCACTGCATAGAGGGCACATTGTCCTCTCTGAGGATGACGATTGCGCCTTCCTGGATGCTGTGCCCACCCTTGTTCCATTTGCTGCGGTTGCTCAATTCGTTCTAATATTCCTTATGCCAGCGATTCCAAAAATGTTGCCTGATCTGCTGAAGATGTTGCCATCTGGAGAGCCGATTGGAAAGGACGTCTCTGAAATCTCGCTCCCGTAAACTCATTAGTGAATCGCCGATGATGAAATGGCCGGGAGTGAGGACTAGGAGATCGTTCGGATCGGAGGATATCGGAGTTAACGGTCGTGAGTTGAGGATTGCCTCGATCTCAATAATGAGGGTGTTGAACTGTTCGAAGGTGAGTAACTCGTTGCCGATTACGCGTTTGAGATGACGTTTAAATGACTTTACCGCTGCTTCCCAGAGTCCGCCGAAGTGCGGGGTATGAGGGGGAATAAAATGCCATTCAATGTGCTTATCTGACAGAAATGAGGCCACCTTGGAATTATGATCGTCCGATCGTAGGAGTTCGTGAAGCTCACGTAATTCGTTGTTCGCGCCAACAAAGTTTGTGCCGTTGTCGGAATGGATGGTAGAGCAAAACCCGCGTCGAGCGATGAACCTTCGGAGTGTGGCGATGAAGGCCTCGCTAGTGAGATCGCCGACGAGTTCGATATGCACCGCCTTAACCGCTAAGCATACAAAGATGGCAACATATACCTTGACCTGGCGGCGGTTGCGATCTCTCCTATCCTTGATATGGAATGGTCCGCAGTAGTCGACGCCGACGTTCGTGAATGGGCGTGACTCGGTCACTCTCGCCTCAGGTAAATCACCCATAATGTAATCCACCGGCGGTGGATGAGCGCGGCAGCAACGGACGCAGCTCTTGATCGTATGCCAAACTTGACTTCGACCGTCGATGGGCCAGTATCTTCGTCGTACGGCGTACAGCGTAGCTTGTGTTCCTGCGTGCATGTGGACGTTGTGTGCATGATCGATAATGCGTGCTGTAACATATGACTTAGGCAAGATTATAGGATGTTTTTGAGGAAAAGGTATCAGTGAATGACTAAGTCGGCCGCCTACGCGTAAGATGCCTTCCTTATCTATGAACGGGTTGAGTCGCGTGAGCTTTCCTTTTATTGTTGCGTCTCGATCCTTCTGGAGCGCACGTATTTCTGCGGAAAAATAGATGCCTTGCAATAGTTTGATGATCTTGTTGTGGGCTGTATTTAATTCAGTTGCCGTTATGGGTGTAGTCGGATTATGCTTATGTTTCCAACGGAGACAGCGAGCGATGATCCTGATCAACTTAGGCCAAGATGAATACCTTTCTAGAAATTCATGATCGGCGGGGGTTGCGGACATACAGGTTGCTCGTTTTTGTTCCGGTAATTCCGTTTGTGGTGGCAGTGTACATGTCGGCCAGTGTTCTTCAGACAGTTGGAGCCATTCAGGACCGTGTTGCCAAATAGTCGGGCGTAGAAATTCCTCAGGTGTTTGTCCTCGCGAGATTAGATCCGCGGGATTGTCGTTGGTCGGAACATGGCGCCAATCGCGCGAACTAGTTCTAGTCTGGATTTCGGAGATTCGGTTGGCAACAAATGTTTTCAGTGTGTGAGGAGACGTGCTTATCCAGTGGAGGACGATGGTGGAGTCGGTCCAGTAGACGGCTCGAGACACATTGCGCGATAGAGCCTGCTGTATGGTAGACATCAGGGACGTAAGAAGAAGGGCTCCGCTCAATTCAAGCCGAGGAATGGTTTGGGACTTGAGCGGAGCTACCCTTGATTTTGCAGCTAAAAGCTGGACCTGCACGTGGCCGTCAGGATTAACGGTTCGTAGATAAACGCAAGCTCCGTATGCTTTCTCGCTTGCATCGCAGAAACCATGCATTTCGATTTCTTTTGCGGATCCGATTATTGCCTTGCGTTGGAACGAGATATTGTTCAGGAGCGCTAATTGGGAATAATAGCGGCTCCATTCGGAATGGAAATCTGCGGGAAGTGATTCATCCCAATCGACCTTCAGTGCCCAGACTCTCTGGAGTAACATTTTTGCTCGAACAATTACTGGCGCGAGCAGTCCTAAAGGATCATAAATCCTAGCGATTACGGAGCTGATCGATCGTTTGGTAACGTGAGGGATATTGGCCATGGCGGCGACCGAGTAAAGGATTGAATCATCGGAGGACCTCCAAAAAACTCCAAGTGTTTTTAATGGTTGGGACTCACCCAATTGTAGGTTTTGGTTTATGTCGTGGTCCGATAGTCCGTTGAGTAGTTCGCGGTTGTTGGATGCCCATTTTCTGATTTTCAGGCCGGCCAGTTGGAGAAGTTCGGTGAGTTCTGTTCGGATTGACAACGCCTCGCTCATCGTGTCAGCCCCGGTAAGGGCGTCGTCGACGTAGAAATCCTGCTGCAAGACTGACGAAGCTCGCGGAAATCGATGTCCTTCATCGTCTGCCAATTGTTTGAGACATCGGATAGCTAGGTAGGGTGCGGCCGACAGTCCGAACGTGATGGTGTTGAGTTGATAAGTTTCGATTTCACCGTTCGAATTGCGCCACAAAATTTTCTGATACTTACGATCTTCCGGGCGTACGAGAAATTGTCGATACATCTTCTCGATATCACCCGTGAGAACATACTGATGAGAGCGGAATCTCAAGAGAACATCGAACAAGTCCTCTTGTAACTTCGGTCCTGTGTGAAGGGTGTCGTTCAAAGAAACTCCGGTGGTGCTCGGTGCAGATCCGTCGAACACGCCGCGGAGCTTCGTAGATGTGCTCGAGTCCTTGATTACGCCGTGATGTGGCAGATAGTGTTCATCGGCTGATTGGTGATGTGATGCGATTGTCGTCATGTGCCCTAATTCCACGTATTCCTGAATTACCGCCCGATATGCTGCTTCGAATTTCTGATCTCGTTGGAATTGGCGCTGGAGAGAGGCGAGTCGTTTCATCGCCATTGTTTTAGTTGATCCGAGTGAGGAAAGTTTGTCGTTAAACGGGAGTGCGACGATGTATCGCCCTTCGCTGGTGCGTTGGACGTGCGCTTGAAAGTGTTCCTCGCATCGTCGATCCGCTTCTGACACGTGTTTTGTTTGTGGTCCCTCGTCGAGTTCCCAAAAGCGAGTAAGATCCGTTTCAAGATCTGCCGTGAAGGTGTGAAATGCCCTGGCCGCTGACGGGAAGACCGGGCTCCCCCCGATGACCCACCCGAAGTGTGTTTTTTGTAAACGGAGGTCGGGGCCTGTTGGCGGATTAAGGTTGATTTGGCCGACACATAGTGATGCAATGGTGGGCCCTGAGCTCAGCAAAATATCGATTGGGGATGGTACATGGAATGTTGGATCGGCAAGATGGATATTCTTGGGTATTGGGATTGTTGATCGGTCTATGGGTTGATCCGGGATGGATGTCGAAATTGTTGGTACGATGAGAAATGTTAAGGTGCGTTGGTAGGTTCCGTTAGTGGATGTGATCGTGGCTGTAATAAAACGATTTGACGTCGTTGATAAAACATCGAGGGCTTTGATTGAGATGGAACACTTCTGTTGCGGAAGTCCTAAAGAGTTTGCAAGACGTTCGGTAATGAAATTCATACTAGCACCGGTGTCTAACAATGCTCGGCAGCGAACTGGTTGAGCTCTATCGTTTAATATGTTGATGCGTGCAGATATTAACAGGTCGTTGGGTAGTGTGGTGACCAAGTCTATGAGCAGTGATTCGGTTTTCCGAGTCGCGTCGGTCTGTGGTTGTCATTGTGTGATTTGTTGTTGGATATCGGATACTGGACTAGGGTACGATTGATTTGGTGATGTACTAGTTGGATGTTTCAAAGGACTTCTGCTTTTGCCTGGGGGTGTCGTCGCGGGCTCTCCGTTGCTGGAATTGGTTCGATCCGCAGTTTGAGCATCGGATCTATGTAGAAGGGTGTGATGACGTTGTCTGCAAATGCGACAGGATCCGGCGGAACACTGTGGGAGTGCATGTTCTGTCATCAGACAATTGGTGCATGCCGATATTTCTTCGGCGGCCCTGATGCGCTCTTCGATGGTTTTCGTTCTAAAGGTTCTACAAGTCCAGATCTTGTGCGGTCCGCTACACATTGGACAAATTGATGACGATTGTGATGTGACAAATGCCTGCCCGCGTGGCTGGCGCGTCGTCCTTGGGGGTTCGATGATTCGACACCGATCGTTCAAGAAATTGAGGAATTCTGTGAATGTGGGGAACGGTGTGTGTTGTGTTTTATCCTTCCAGATGAGATCGGTCTCCCGGTCTAATCTAAAGGTGCATAGATACAATAGCACGGAGTCTGCAGTCAAATGTTCGAGAGATTCTAAAGCCTTGTAATGCGATTCTAGTTTGGTCGCGTAGGATTGCAAGTCTAGGTGTGCTGTGCGTGATGCGAGGCCTGTGTTGAATATCTCTTGCAGGTGTCTCTGCACGATTTTCTCTGGCCTGTTATACCTTTTCTCTAGTATTTCCCGCGCGGCGGAATAATTGGTTGCTACGTTATTCAAAGATGATATGGTGAGCGCCGCTGCGCCCGTTAAACAGGATCGAAGATACGTCAAACGTTTGCAGTCGTCGATTCGCGGGTTGTCGTGAACCGTGTAACGAAATTGATTCGCGAAACCTGGCCAGTCCTCGTAAGCACCCGAAAACGTGGGTAACTGAATTTTTGGCAACTCGACGGGTTCCGGCGAGGAAATGTTCGAAGTCGGACCTCGGATCGTCGGCTCTGATTGTTTCGTTGCGGTGTTAATGATGGCCGACGCGTGCCCGAAGATAGTATAGAATGTCCGTTGTAAATTCACGCGATCCTGCTGTGTTGGGCCTTCTTCCCTATCGTCTACGTCACACTGATTCTTTTTGAATGATGCGAATTCTATCTCTAACTCTTTCAAACTACGTTGGATGGCGTAGATAGGGGTCCCTTCCTCATAACTGTCGAGTATTGCGCGAACTGCCTCTAATTCTTTTCGTTTTAGTATCAACAGTTTTGTGCGCTCTTCCAGATTGGGCGCCATTGCTGATTTCGATACTTTGATTGGGCTTACCTTAGAGTTGCGGTATGAGACCGAAGTTGTTCCGGCGGCAAGATATCGCTTGTCACTATGCAGCGGACTGTGGTTGATGTGCGCTTCGCGAGGAAGGTGATACTTCCCGAAGGTGACACAATGGTAGTGAAGTCGAAATGGTTGTACTTGCGATGTTGCTGATTGTCCCGCTGCGGCGGGAGGTTGCGTGGTTGCGTTCCTCGACCAACGGGTTGTACCTCTTCGAAGGTGATGCGCCTGACCTCGCTGGAGTGGTAACGTTTCCGCCAATTAAGTTGGATTCACGTGGCACTGTATGGTCACTGATAAGTCCACCTTTTCACTGACACGTAATCCGGCTCGAAGGACCAAATGTTGCGACCGTTCGCGGAGAGACGCGGTCGCGAGGAAACGCGTCAGCGAGAGTCGTAAATTCTCGCTACGATTCGGCTAATCGACGCCGCGAAATGGTCGCTCCCCGCGTTTCGTTTAGGATAACCGGGATGATTCAATGAATGCAACTTATTCTACGGTTGTAGAATAAATATATATATTTATATCAGAATAACACTTACAGTTTATATAAGATATCGGTTTAAATAGTGTCGGAAGTTACCACTAGAATGTTCGAGTTAGATCTTATACAATGTGATTAATTTGGACGCGACCGTACAGAGAGTTTTCGACTGCGACTGATCGGTTAGAATGTTAGATTGCGACTTTACGATGCTTCTCAGTGAGTTTGCTGGACTGAGCGATAGTTGTAGACGTATTGACTGATTTGAGGACGAAGACGAACTGACTTGATCGTGACGATGCTGTGTCGGAGGTGAGCTAAGGAAGGGTATGTCTAACGCACGGAATCATCAGATTTGTTGATGACAGTTTTTGGTTGGAGAAGTGAGGGTAATAGAAATTCTTTCTATTGTTTAGTAAGACTATCGATGGACTAGGAAGGGTATTAGCCACCCTCTATGGAAAGTTGGGAGAAGGAGGCATCGCACGTGTGAACACTTAGCGTTCACGTGTTTTCCAGACGCTAACCAGAAACCTTTGAAAACGCTTTCGTGGAAAAGCTCTTGTTTGCGACGAAAGACTTTCGCCAGAGTTTTCTGAGATTTATAGTCAGGCTGCGAGTGTTTTCAAGAGTACGCGATAAGGGTGTGCGGGCATCTGGCTGCCATCCGTCCGCGATGTGAGGGCCGGCTCAGGTAGAGAGTCAGCAGACGTAACAGTAATACTACATAACTTTATATGCAATTACGTAATAGTATATAACGTTACACGTTAATACGTAATAGTATATAACATTATACGTTATAAGGTAATACTACATAACGTTGTACGACATAGCGTAATAGTATATAACGTTATACGTAATTACGTGATATTATATAACGTTATAACGTAATAGTATATAACGTGATACGTTATTACGTAATAGTACATAACGTTACACGTTATAAGACAATACTACATAACTTTTTACGTTATTACGTAATAATATATAACGTTATACGTTATTACGAAATAGATTATACCGTTATACGTTAATACGTAATAGTATATAGTGTTATACGTTATAACGTAATAGTATATAACGAGATACGTTATTACGTAATAGTATATAACGTTACACGTTATAAGATAATACTACATAACGTTATATGCCATTACGTAATAGTATATAACGTTATACGTTAGTACGTATTTGTATATGACGTTATACGTTATAAGGTAATACTACATAGCGTTCTACGTTATTACGTAATAGTATATAACGTTATACGTTATTACGTAATAGTATATAACGTTATGCGTTATTACATAATAGTGTACAACGTTATAAGTTAGTACGTAATAGTATGTAAAATGATACGTTATCACGAAATAGTATATACCGTTATACGTTATAAGATTATACTACATAATGTTATATGCTATTACGTAATAGTATATAACGTTATACGTGAGTACGTAATAGTATTTGACGTTATACGTTATAAGGTAATATTACATAACGTTGTACGTTATTACGTATTAGTATATAACGTTATACGTTATAACGTAATAGTATATATCGTTATACGTTAGTACGTAATAGTATATAACGTTATACGTTTCAAGATAATACTTCGCAGCCTTTGACGTTATTACGTAATAGTATATATCGTTATACGTTATTACGTAATAGTATATAACGTAATACGTTAGTACATAATAGTATATAAGGTTGTACGTTTTAAGGCAATAGTGTATAACGTTATACGTTAGTTCGTAATTGTATATTACGTTATACCTTAGAAGGTAATACCACATAACGTTATACGTTATTACGTAATGGTGTATAACATTAGACGTTATAAGGTAATACTACATAACGTTATATGTTAGTACGTTAGAGTATGAAACGTGTTACGTTATTACGTATTAGTATATAACGTTATACGTATTAACGTACTAGTATATAACTTTATACATTATTACGTAATAGTATATAAAGTTATACGTTATTACGTAATAGTATGTAACGCTATACGTTGTTAGGTAATAGTATATAGCGTTATACGCTTTTATGTAATAATATATAAAGTTATACGTTACTATGTAATACTAAATAACGTTATACGTTAATACGTAATAGTATATAGTGTTATAAGTTATAACGTAATAGAATAGAACTTTACACATTATAAGGTAATACTACATAACGTTTTGCGTTATAGTGTAGTAATTTATAACGTTACACGTTGGTACGTAATAGTATCTAACGTGATACGTTATTACGTAATAGTTTATAACGTTATACGTTAGTACGTAATAGTATATGACGTTATACGTTATAAGGTAACACTACATAACGTTGTACGGTATTACGTAATAGTATAAAACGTTATACGTCGTAACGTAATAGTATATATCGTTATACGTTAGTACGTAATAGTATACACCGTTATACGTTATAAGGTAATACTACATAACGTTTTGCGTTATAGTGTAGTAGTATATAAGGTTACACGTTGGTACGTAATAATATCTAACGTGATACGTTATTACGTAATAGTATATAATGTTATACTATAGCACGTAATAGTATATGACGTTATACGTTATAAGGTAATACTACAGAACGTTATATGTTATTACATAATAGTATATAACGTTATACGGTAGTACGTAATAGCATATACCGTTATACGTTATAACGTAA
Organism: Bombus pascuorum; assembly: GCF_905332965.1. Taxonomy (NCBI): domain Eukaryota; kingdom Metazoa; phylum Arthropoda; class Insecta; order Hymenoptera; family Apidae; genus Bombus; species Bombus pascuorum. Next base: position 576,327 of record NW_026869749.1, on the reverse strand, counting down.
TAGTATATAACGTTATAAGATATTACGTAATAGTATAAAACGTTATACGTTGTAACGTAATAGTATATAACGTCAAACATTAGTACGTAATAGTATATAACGTTATACGTTAAAAGGTAATAGTATATAACGTTATACGTTAGTTCGTAATTGTATATAACGTTATAGGTTATAAGGTAATACTACATAACGTTATACGTAATCACATAATATTATATAGCGTTATACGTTATTACGTAATAGTATATAACGTTATACGTTCTAAGGTAAGACTGTATAACGTTATACGTCATAAGATAATACTACATAACTTTATATGCTATTAGGTAATAGTAACTAACGTGATACGATATTAAGTAATAGTATATAACGTCATACGTTAGTACGTAATACTATATGGCGTTATACGTTTTAATGTTATACTACATAACGTTATACTTTATTACCTAATAGTATGTAACGTTATACTTTATAAGGTAATACTAAATAACGTTATACGTTAGTACTTTAGAGTATGTACCGTGATACGTTATTACGTAATAGTATATAACATTATACGTAATAACGTAATAGCATATAACGTTATACGTGATCAGGTAATACTACATAACGTTTTACGTTATAGCGTAATAGTATGTAACGTTATGCGGTATTACATAATAGTGTACAACGTTATAAGTTAGTATGTATTATTATGTAACGTTATACGTTATCACGAAATAGTGTATACCGTTATACGTTATAACGTAATAGTATATAACGTTATACGTTCTAAGGTAAGACTATATAACGTTTTGCGTTATAGCGTAATAGTATATAACGTTACACGATAGTACGTTAGAGTATGTAACGTGATACGTTATTACGTTGTAGTATATAACATTATAAGTTATTACGTAATATTATATAACGTTATACGTTATTACGTAATAGTGTATAACTTCATGCGTTAGTACGTAATTGTATGTAACGTGATAGATTATTACATAATGGTATGTAACGTTATACGTTATAAGGTAATGCTACATAACACTATACGTTAGTACGTTAGAGTATGTAACGTGATACGTAATTACGTAGTATTATTTAACGTTATAAGTTATTACGTAATTATATATAACGTTATATGTTATTACGTCATAGTATATAACGTTATACTATAGTACGTAATAGTAGATGACGTTATACGTTATAAGGTGATATTACATAACGTGATACGTTATTACGTAATAGTAAATAACGTCATACGTTAGTACGTAATACTATATGACGTTATACGTTTTAATGTAATACTACATAACGTTATAACTTATTACCTAATAGTATGTAACGTTATAAGTCATAACGTAATAGTATATACCGTTATACGTTAGTACGTAATAGTATATACCGTTATACGTTATAACGTAATAGTATATAACGTTATACGTTAGTTCGTAATTGTATATTACGTTATATCTTAGAAGGTAATACCACATAACGTTATACGTTATTACGTAACAGTGTATAACGTTATACGTTATAAGGTAATACTACATTACGTTATACGTTAGAACGATAGAGTATGAAACGTGTTAAGTTATTACGTAGTAGTATATAACGTTATACGTTATAAGGTAATACTACATAACGTTTTACGTTATAACGTAATAGTATATCACGTTATACGTGATCAGGTAATACTACATAACGTTTTACGTTATAACGAAATAGTATATAACGTTATACGTTATTACGTAATAGTATATAACATTATACTACAGTACGTACTAGTATATGACGTTATACGTTCTAAGGTAAGACTATATAACGTAATACGTCATAAGGTAATACGATATAGCGTTACACGTTATTACCTAATAGTATATAACGATATACGTTATTACGTAATAGTATATAACGTTATACTATAGTACGTAATAGTATATAACGTTGTACGTTATCACGAAATAGTATATAACGTTATGCGTTAATACATAATAGTGTACAACGTTAAAAGTTAGTATGTATTATTATGTAACGTTATACGTTATCACGAAATAGTGTATACCGTTATACGTTATAACGTAATAGTATATAACGTTATACGTTCTAAGGTAAGACTATATAACGTTAAACGTTATAAGGTAACACTACATAACGTTATATGCTATTACGTAATAGTGTATAACGTTATACGTTAGTACGTAATAGTATATGACGTTATACGATATTACGTAATAGTATATAGTGTTATACGTTAGTACGTAATAGTATATAACGTTATACGTTATAAGATAATACTACATAGCATTTTACGTTATAACGTAATAGTATATAACGTTATTCGTTGTTACGTAATAGTATATAGTGTTATACGTTGTTACGAGATAGTATATAAAGTTATACGTTACCACATAATAGTATATAACGTTATACGTTAGTACGTAATAGTATATAGCGTTTTTAGTTATATCGTAATAGAATATAACTTTACACATTATATGGTAATTCTACATAACGTTTTGCGTTATAGCGTAATAGTATATAACGTTACACATTAGTACGTAATAGTATCTAACGTGATACGTTATTACGTAATAGTATATAACGTTATACGTTATAAGATAATATTACGTAGCCTTTTACGTTATTACGTAATAGTATATAACGTTATACGTATTAACGTAATAGTATATAACTTTATACGTTATTAGGTAATTGTATATAAAGTTATACGTTATTACGTTATAGTATATAACGCTACACGTTAGTACGTAATAGTATATAACGTGATACCTTATTACGTAGTGGTATATAACGTTATACGTTATAAGGTAATACTACATAACGTAATACTTTATTCCGTAATAGTATGTAGCGTTATACTTTATAAGGTAATGCTATATAACGTTATACGTCATTACGTAATAGTATGTAGCGTTATACGTTATAAGGTAATGCTATATAACGTTATACGTCATTACGTAATAGTATATAACGATATACGATATTACGCAATGGTATATAACGTTATATTGTAGTACGTAATAGTATATTACGTTATACCTTAGAAGGTAATACCACATAAAGTTATACGTTATTACGTAATAGTATATAACGTTATACGTTAGTACGTAATAGTATATAACGTTACACGTTATAAGATAATACTACATAGCTTTTTACGTTATTACGTGATAATATATAACGTTATACGTTATTACGTAATAGTCTATAACGTTATACGTTAGCACGTAATAGTATATAACGTTAAACGTTCTATGGTAAGACTATATAACGATATACGTTATAAGGTAATGCTACATAACTTTATATGCAATTATGTAATAGTATATAACGTTATACGTTAGTACGTAATTGTATATGACGTTATACGTTATAAGGTAAAACTACATAACGTATTGCGTTATATCGTAATAGTATATAACGCTACACGTTATTACGTAATAGAGTATAACGTCATACGTTAGTACGTAATATTATGTAACGTGATAAGCTTTACGTAATAGTATGTAACGTTATACTTTAGTACGTTAGAGTATTTAACGTGATACGTTATTACGTAGTAGTATATAACGTTATAAGTTATTACGTAATAGTTTATAACGTTATACGTATTAACGTAATAGTATATAACTTTATACGTTATTAGGTAATTGTATATAAAGTTATACGTTATTATGTTATAGTATATAACGCTATACGTTAGTACGTAATAGTATATAACGTGATACCTTACTACGTAGTAGTATATAACGTTATACGTTATAAGGTAATACCACATAACGTAATACTTTATTCCGTAATAGTATGTAGCGTTATACGTTATAAGGTAATGCTATATAACGTTATACGTCATTACGTAATAGTATATAACGATATACGTTATTACGTAATAGTATATAATGTCATACGTTAGTACGTAATAGTATATAACGTTATACGCTCTAAGGTAAGACTATATAACGTTAAACGTTATAAGGTAACACTATATAACGTTATATGCTATTACGTAACAGTATATAACGATATACGTTAGTACGTAATAGTATATGACGTTATACGATATTACGTAATAGTATGTAGTTTTATACTTTAGTACGTAATAGTATATAGCGTTATACGTTAGAACGTAATAGCATATAACGTTATACGTTATAAGGTAATACTACATAACGTAATACTTTATTACGTAATAGTATGTAGCGTTATACGTTATAAGGTAATGCTATATAACGTTATACGTCATTACGTAATAGTATGTAACTTTATACGTTATTAGGTAATTGTATATAATGTTATACGTTATTACGTTATTGTATATAACGATATACGTTATTACGTAATAGTATATAACGTTATACTATAGTACGTAATAGTATATTACGTTATACCTTAGAAGGTAATACCACATAACGTTATACGTTATTACGTAATAGTATATAACGTTATACTACAGTACGTACTAGTATATGACGTTATACGTTATAAGGTGATACAACATAACGTTATACGTTATTACGTTATAGTATATAACGTTATACGTTCTAAGGTAAGACTATATAACGTAATACGTCATAAGGTAATACGATATAGCGTTACACGTTATTACCTAATAGTATATAACGATATACGTTATTACGTAATAGTATATAATGTTATGATATAGTACGTAATAGTATATAACGTTGTACGTTATCACGAAATAGTATATAACGTTATGCGTTATTACATAATAGTGTACAACGTTATAAGTTAGTATGTATTATTATGTAACGTTATAAGTTATCACGAAATAGTGTATACCTTTATACGTTATAACGTAATAGTATATAACGTTATACGTTCTAAGGTAAGACTATATAACGTTAAACGTTATACGGTAACACTACATAACGTTATGTGCTATTACGTAATAGTGTATAACGTTATACGTTAGTACGTAATAGTATATGACGTTATACGATATTACGTAATAGTATATACTGTTATACGTTAGTACGTAAGAGTATATAACGTTATACGTTATAAGATAATACTACATAGCGTTTTACGTTATAACGTAATAGGATATAACGGTATACGTAGTTACGTCATGGTATATAGCGTTTTTAGATATATCGTAATAGAATATAACTTTACACATTATAAGGTAATACTACATAACGTTATATGCTATTACGTAATAGTGTATAACGTTACACGTTAGTACGTAATAGTATCTAACGTGATACGTTATTACGTTATAGTATATAACGCTATACGTTAGTACGTAATAGTATATAACGTGATACGTTATTACGTAGTGGTATATAACGTTATACGTTATAAGGTAATACTACATAACGTAATACTTTATTACGTAATAGTATGTAGCGTTATACGTTGTAAGGTAATGCTATATAACGTTATACGTCATTACGTAGTAGTATATAACGATATACGTTATTACGTAATAGTATATAATGTCATACTTTAGTACGTAATAGTATATAACTTTATACGTTATTAGGTAATTGTATATATAGTTATACGTTATTACGTTATAGTATATAACGCTATACGTTAGTACGTAATAGTATATAACGTGATACGTTATTACGTAGTGGTATATAACGTTATACGTTATAAGGTAATACTACATAACGTAATACTTTATTACGTAATAGTATGTAGCGTTATACGTTATAAGGTAATGCTATATAACGTTATACGTCATTACGTAATAGTATATAACGATATACGTTATTACGTAATAGTATATAATGTCATACGTTAGTACGTAGTAGTATATAACGTTATACGTTATAAGGTAATACTAAATTACGTTATACGTTATAACGTAATAGTATATAACGTGATACGTTATTACGTAATAGTACATAACGTTACACGTTATAAGGTAATACTACATAACGTTATACTTTATTACGTCATAGTATGTAACGTTATACGTTTTAAGGTAATACTACATAACGTTATACGTTAGTACGTTAAAGTATGTAACGTGATACGTTATTACGTAATAATACATAACGTTACACGTTATAAGATAACACTACATAGCTTTTTACGTTATTGCGTGATAATATATAACGTTATACGTTATTACGCAATAGTATATAACGTTATATTATAGTACGTAATAGTATATTACGTTATACCTTAGAAGGTAATACCACATAAAGTTATACGTTATTACGTAATAGTATATAACGTTATACGTTAGTACGTAATAGTATATAACGTTACACGTTATAAGATAATACTACATAGCTTTTTACGTTATTATGTGATAATATATAACGTTATACGTTATTACGTAATAGTCTATAACGTTTTACGTTAGTACGTAATAGTATATAACGTTAAACGTTCTATAGTAAGACTATATAACGTTATACGTTATAAGGTAATGCTACATAACTTTATATGCAATTATGTAATAGTATATAACGTTAAACGTTAGTACGTAATTGTATATGACGTTATACGTTATAAGGTAATACTACTTAACGTATTGCGTTATATCGTAATAGTATATAACGCTACACGTTATTACGTAATAGAGTATAACGTCATACGTTAGTACGTAATATTATGTAACGTGATACGCTTTACGTAATAGTATGTAACGTTAAACGTTAGTACGTTAGAGTATGTAACGTGATACGTTATTACGTAGTAGTATATAACGTTATAAGTTATTACGTAATATTATATAACGTTATACGTAATAACGTAATAGTATATATCGTTATACGTTAGTACGTAATATTGTACAACGTCATACGTTAGTACGTAATAGTATGTAACGTGATAGGTTATTACGTAATAGTATGTAAAGTTATACCTTACTACGTAATAGTTTATAACGTTATAGGTTATTACGTAATAGTGTATAATGTCATACGTTAGTACGTAATAGTATGTAACGTGATAGGTTATTACGTAATGGTATGTAACGTTATACGTTATAAGCCAATACTACATAACGATATACGTTAGTACGTTAGAGTATGTAACTTGATACGTAATTACGTAGTATTATATAATGTTATCAGTTATTACGTAATAATATATAACGTTATACGTTATTACGTAATAGTATATAACGTTATACTATAGTACGTAATAGTAGATGACGTTATACGTTATAATGTAGTACTACATAACGTTATAAGTTATTACGTAATAGTATGTAGCGTTATACGTTATAAGGTAATGGTATATAACGTTATACATTAGTACGTTAGAGTATGTACCGTGATACGTTATTACGTAACAGTATATAACGTTATAAGTTAGTACGTAATAGTATATGGCGTTATAAGTTATAACGTAACAGAATATAACTTTACACATTATAAGGTAATACTACATTACGTTATACTTTATTACGTAATAGTATGTAGCGTTATACGGTAGTACGTAATATTATATAGCGTTGTACGTTATAACGTAATAGTATATAACGTGATACGTTATTACGTTATAGTATATAACGCTATACGTTAGTACGTAATAGTATATAACGTGATACGTTATTACGTAGTGGTATATAACGTTATACGTTATAAGGTAATACTACATAACGTAATACTTTATTACGTAATAGTATGTAGCGTTATACGTTGTAAGGTAATGCTATATAACGTTATACGTCATTACGTAGTAGTATATAACGATATACGTTATTACGTAATAGTATATAATGTCATACTTTAGTACGTAATAGTATATAACGTTACACGTTAGTACGTAATAGTATCTAACGTGATACGTTATTACGTAATAGTATATAACGTTGTACGTATTAACGTAATAGTATATAACTTTATACGTATTAACGTAATAGTATATAACTTTATACGTTATTAGGTAATTGTATATATAGTTATACGTTATTACGTTATAGTATATAACGCTATACGTTAGTACGTAATAGTATATAACGTGATACGTTATTACGTAGTGGTATATAACGTTATACGTTATAAGGTAATACTACATAACGTAATACTTTATTACGTAATAGTATGTAGCGTTATACGTTATAAGGTTATGCTATATAACGTTATACGTCATTACGTAATAGTATATAACGATATACGTTATTACGTAATAGTATATAATGTCATACGTTAGTACGTAGTAGTATATAACGTTATACGTTATAAGGTAATACTAAATTACGTTATACGTTATAACGTAATAGTATATAACGTGATACGTTATTACGTAATAGTACATAACGTTACACGTTATAAGGTAATACTACATAACGTTATACTTTATTACGTAATAGTATGTAACGTTATACGTTTTAAGGTAATACTACATAACGTTATACGTTAGTACGTTAAAGTATGTAACGTGATACGTTATTACGTAATAGTACATAACGTTACACGTTATAAGATAACACTACATAGCTTTTTACGTTATTGCGTGATAATATATAACGTTATACGTTATTACGCAATAGTATATAACGTTATATTATAGTACGTAATAGTATATTACGTTATACCTTAGAAGGTAATACCACATAAAGTTATACGTTATTACGTAATAGTATATAACGTTATATGTTAGTACGTAATAGTATATAACGTTACACGTTATAAGATAATACTACATAGCTTTTTACGTTATTATGTGATAATATATAACGTTATACGTTATTACGTAATAGTCTATAACGTTTTACGTTAGTACGTAATAGTATATAACGTTAAACGTTCTATGGTAAGACTATATAACGTTATACGTTATAAGGTAATGCTACATAACTTTATATGCAATTATGTAATAGTATATAACGTTAAACGTTAGTACGTAATTGTATATGACGTTATACGTTATAAGGTAATACTACTTAACGTATTGCGTTATATCGTAATAGTATATAACGCTACACGTTATTACGTAATAGAGTATAACGTCATACGTTAGTACGTAATATTATGTAACGTGATACGCTTTACGTAATAGTATGTAACGTTATACGTTAGTACGTTAGAGTATGTAACGTGATACGTTATTACGTAGTAGTATATAACGTTATAAGTTATTACGTAATATTATATAACGTTATACGTAATAACGTAATAGTATATATCGTTATACGTTAGTACGTAATATTGTATAACGTCATACGTTAGTACGTAATAGTATGTAACGTGATAGGTTATTACGTAATAGTATGTAAAGTTATACCTTACTACGTAATAGTTTATAACGTTATAGGTTATTACGTAATAGTGTATAATGTCATACGTTAGTACGTAATAGTATGTAACGTGATAGGTTATTACGTAATGGTATGTAACGTTATACGTTATAAGGCAATACTACATAACGATATACGTTAGTACGTTAGAGTATTTAACTTGATACGTAATTACGTAGTATTATATAATGTTATCAGTTATAACGTAATAATATATAACGTTATACGTTATTACGTAATAGTATATAACGTTATACTATAGTACGTAATAGTAGATGACGTTATACGTTATAATGTAGTACTACATAACGTTATAAGTTATTACGTAATAGTATGTAGCGTTATACGTTATAAGGTAATGGTATATAACGTTATACATTAGTACGTTAGAGTATGTACCGTGATACGTTATTACGTAACCGTATATAACGTTATAAGTTAGTACGTAATAGTATATGGCGTTATAAGTTATAACGTAACAGAATATAACTTTACACATTATAAGGTAATACTACATTACGTTATACTTTATTACGTAATAGTATGTAGCGTTATACGGTAGTACGTAATATTATATAGCGTTGTACGTTATAACGTAATAGTATATAACGTGATACGTTATTACGTAATAGTACATAACGTTACACGTTATAAGATAATACTGTATAACGTAATACGTCATAAGGTCTTACGATATAGCGTTATAGGTTATTACGTAATAGTATATACAGTAATACGTAATAACGTAATAGCATATAACGTTATAGGTTATTACGTAATAGTGTATAACGTCATACGTTAGTACGTAATAGTATGTAACGTGATAGGTTATTACGTAGTGGTATGTAACGTTATACGTTATAAGGTAATACTACATAACGTTATACCTTAGTACGTTAGAGTATGTAACGTGATACGTAATTACGTAGTAGTATATAACGTTATCAGTTATTACGTAATAATATATAACGTTATACGTTATTACGTACTAGTATATAACGTTATACTATAGTACGTAATAGTAGTTGACGTTATACGTTATAAGGTAATACTGCATAACGATATAAGTTATTACGTAATAGTATGTAGCGTTATACGTTAGAAGGTAATGCTATATAACGTTATATGTCATTACGTAATAGTATATAACGATATACGTTATTACGTAATAGTATATAATGTCATACGTTAGTACGTAATAGCATATAACATTATACGTTGCAAGATAATACTGTATAACGTAATACGTCATAAGGTCATACGATATAGCGTTATAGGTTATTACGTAGTAGTATATAAAGTTATACGTTATTTCGTAATAGTATATTACGCTATACGTAGTTACGTAATAGTATGTAGCGTTATACGTTGTTACGTAATAGTATATAAAGTTATACGTTACTACGTAATAGTATATAACGATATACGTTAGTACGTAACAGTATATAGCGTTATAAGTTATAACGTCATAGAATGTAACTTTATACATTATAAGGTAATACTACATGACGTTTTGCGTTATAGCGTAATAGTATATAACGTTACACGTTAGTACGTAATAGTATCGAACGTGATACGTTATTACGTAATAGTATATAACGTCATACGTTAGTACGTAATACTATATGACGTTATACGTTTTAATGTAGTTCTACATAACGTTATACTTTATTACCTAATAGTATGTACCGTGAAACGTTATTACGTAATAGTATATAACGTGATACGTTATTACGTAATAGTATATAACGTTACACGTTAGTTCGTAATAGTATATGACGTTATACGTTTTAATGAAATACTACATAACGTTATACTTTATTACCTAATAGTATGTAATGTTATATGTTATAAGGTAATACTAAATAACGTGATACGTTTGTACGTTAGAGTATGTAACGTGATACTTTATTACGTAGTAGTATATAACGTTATGCGTTATAAGATAATACTTCATAGCATTTTACGTTATTACGTAATAGTATATAACTCTATACGTCAGTACGTAATAGTATATAACGTTATACGTTATAATGTAATACTACATAACGTTATACCTTTTAACGTAATAGTATATAACGTTATACGTTAGTACGTAATACTATATGACGTTATACGTTTTAATGTAATACTACATAACGTTATACTTTATTACCTTATAGTATGTAACGTTATACGTTATAAGGTAATACTAAATAACGTTATACGTTAGTACGTTAGTGTATGTACCGTGAAACGTTATCACGTAATACTACATAACGTTATACGTTATAACGTAATAATGTATAACGTTATACTATAGTACGTAATAGTATATAATGTTACACGTTATAAGATAATACTACATAGCTTTTTACGTTGTTACGTGATAATATATAACGTCATACGTTATTACGTAATAGTATATAACGTTATACGTTACTACGTAATAGTATGTAACGTAATACGGTAGTACGTAATAGTATATAACGCTATACGTTATAAGGTAATACTACATAACGTTATACGTTGTTACGTAATAGTATATAACGTTATACGTAATTACGTAATATTATATAATTTTAAACGTTATTACGTAATAGTATGTAACGTTATACGTTATAAGATAATACTACATAGCGTTATACCTTTTTACGTAATAGTATATAACGTTATACGATAGTACGTAATACTATATGACGTTATACGTTTTAATGTAATACTACATAACGTTATACTTTATTACCTTATAGTATGTAACGTTATACGTTATAAGGTAATACTAAATAACGTTATACGTTAGTGCGTAATAGTATATAGCGTTATAAGTTATAACGTAATAGAATATAACTTTACACATTATAAGGTAATACTACATAACGTTATACGTTAGGACGTTAGAGTATGTAACGCGATACGTTATAACGTAGTCGTATATATCGTTATACGTTAGTACGTAATAGTATATACCGTTATACGTTATAACGTATTAGTATATAACGTTTTACGTTAGTTCGTAATTGTATGTTACGTTATACATTAGAAGGTAATACCACATAACGTTATACGTTATTACGTTATAGTGTATAACGTCATACGTTAGTACGTAATAGTTTCTAACGTGATACGTTGTTACGTAATAGTACATAACGTTACACGTTATAAGATAATACTACATAACTTTTTACGCTATTGCGTAATAATATATAACGTTATACGTTATTTCGTAATAGTATATAACGTTATACGTTAGTACGTAATTGTAGATGACGTTATACGTTATAAGGTAATACTACATAACGTTTTGCGTTATAGCGTAATAGTATATAACGTTACACATTAGTACGTAATACTATCTAACGTGATACCTTAATACGTAATAGTGTATAACGTTATACGTTATAAGATAATACCACATAACATTTTACGTTATTTCGTAATAGTATATAACGTTATACGTTATTACGTAATAGTATATAACGTTATACGTTATTACGTCATAGTATATAACGTTATACGTTATAAGATAATACTACATAGCGTTCTACGTTGTTACGTAATAGTATATAACATTATACGTGAGTACGTAATAGTATATGACGTTATACGTTATAAGGTAATACTACATAACGTGATACGTTTGTACGTTATAGTATGTAACGTGATACGTTATTACGCAATAGTGTATAACGTTATACGTTAGTACGTAATAGTATATAGCGTTATACGTTAGTACGTAGTAGTATATAGCGTTATACGCTATAACGTAATAGTATATAACGTTATACGTTAGTACGTAATTGTATATGACGTCATACGTTATAAGGTAATTCTACATAACGTGATACGTTATTACGTCATAGTATATAACGTTATACGTTATAAGATAATACTACATAGCGTTCTACGTTGTTACGTAATAGTATATATCGTTATACGTCAATACGTAATAGTATATGACGTTATACGTTATAAGGTAATACTACTTAACGTTATACGTTATTACGTAATAGTATATAACGTTATACGTTTTAAGATAATCCTACATAATGTTATATGCTATTACGTAATAGTATCTAACGTAATACGGTATTCCGTTATAGCATATAACGTTACACGTTATAAGATAATACCACATAGCTTTTTACGTTACTACATAATAGTATCTAACGTGATACGTTATTACGTAATAGTTTATAACGTTATGCGTTAGTACGTAATAGTATATGACGTTATACGTTTTAATATAATTCTACATAACATTATACTTTATTACCTAATAGTATGTAATGTCATACGTTATAAGGTAATACTAAATAACGTTATACGTTAGTACGTTAGAGTGTGTAACGTGATACGTTATTACGTAGTTGTATATACCGTTATACGTTATAACGTAATAGTATATAAAGTGATACGTTATTACGTAATAGTACATAACGTTACACGTTATAAGATAATGCTACATAGTGCTATATGCTATTACGTAATAGTATATATCGTTATACGTGAATACGTAATAGTATATGACGTTATACGTTATAAGGTAATACTACATAACGTTATACGTAATTACGTAATAGTATATATCGTTATACGTTAGTACGTAATAGTATATAACGTTATACGTTATAACGTAATAGTATATATCGTTATACGTTAGTACGTAATAGTATATACCGTTATACGTTATAACGTAATAGTATATAACGTTATACGTTAGTACGTAATTGTATATGACGTTATACGTTATAAGGTGATACTACATAACGTGATACGTTATTACCTAATAGTATATAACGTTATACGTTTTAAGATAATACTACACAGCGTTCTACGTTATTACGTAATAGTATATAACGTTATACGTTAGTACGTAATAGTATATAACGTTATGCGTTCTAAGGTAAGACTATATAACGTAATACGTTATAAGGTAATACTACACAACTTTATATGCAATTACGTAATAGTATATAACGTTATACTATAGTACGTAATAGTATATAACGTTGTACGTTATAAGGTAATACTACATAACGTTTTGCGTTATAGCGTAGTAGTATATAATGTTACACGTCAGTACGTAATAGTATCTAACGTGATACGCTATTACGTAATAGTATATAACGTTATAGGTTATAACGAATTAGTATATATCGTTATATATTATAACGTAATAGTATATAACGTTATACGTTCTAAGGTAAGACTATTTAACGTAATACGTCACAAGGTAATACGACATAGTGTTATACGTTATTACCTAATAGTATATAACGTTATACGTTATTACGTAATAGTAGATAACGCTATACGATAGTACGTAAGAGTATATAACGTTGTACGTTATAACGTAATAGTATATAAGGTTATGCATTATTACATAATTGTGTACAACGTTATAATTTAGTACTTATTATTATATAACGTGATACGTTATCACGAAATAGTATATACGTTGTAAGTTATAACGTAATGGTATATAACGTTATACGTTATAAGGTTATACTACATATCGTTGTACGTGATTACGTAATAGTATATAACGTTATACGTTAGTTCGTAATTGTATATTAAGTCATACCTTAGAAGGTAATACCACATAACGTTATACGTTATTACGTAATAGTGTATAACGTCATACGTTATTACGTAATAGTATATGACGTTACACGTTATTACGTAATAGTATATAACGTTATACGTTAATACCTAATAATATATAACGTTATACGTGATCAGGTAATACTACATAACGTTTTACATTATAACGTAATAGTATATCACGTTATACGTTATTACGTAATAGTATATAACGTTATACTATAGTACGTAATAGTATATAACGTTGTACGTTATAAGGTAATACTACATAACGTTTTGCGTTATAGCGTAATAGTATATCACGTTACACGTTAGTACGTAATAGTATCCAACGTGATACGTTATTACGTAACAGTATATGACGTTATACGTTAGTACGTAATAGTATCCAACGTGATACGTTATTACGTAACAGTATATGACGTTATACGTTAGTACGTAATAGTATATAACGTTACACGTTATAAGATAATACTGCATAGCTTTTTACGTTATTACGTGATAATATATAACGTTATACGTTATTACGCAATAGTATATAAGGTTATACGTTAGTACGTAATGTTATATGACGTTATACGTTATAAGGTAATACTACATAACGTTTTGCGTTATAGCGTAATAGCATATAACGTTACACGTTATTAAGTAATAGTGTATATCGTCATACGTTAGTACGTAATAGTATATAACGTGATACGCTTTACGTAATAGTATGTAACGTTATACGTTAGTACGTTAGAGTATGTAACGTGATAGGTTATTACGTAGTAGTGTATAACGTCATACGTTATTACGTAATAGTATATAACATTATACGTAATAACGTAATAGTATATAACGTTATACGTGATCAGGTAATACTACATAACGTTTTACGTTATAACGTAATAGTATATAACGTTATACTACAGTACGTAATAGTATATAACGTTGTACGTTATAAGGTAATACTACATAACGTTTTGCGTTATAGCGTAATAGTATATCACGTTACACGTTAGTACGTAATAGTATCCAACGTGATACGTTATTACGTAACAGTATATGACGTTATACGTTAGTACGTAATAGTATATAACGTTACACGTTATAAGATAATACTGCATAGCTTTTTACGTTATTACGTGATAATATATAACGTTATACGTTATTACGCAATAGTATATAAGGTTATACGATAGTACCCAATAGTATATAACCTTGTACGTTATAACGTAATAGTATATAACGTTATGCGTTATTACATAATAGTGTACAACGTTTTAGGTTAGTACGTATTATTATGTAACGTTATACGTTATCACGAAATAGTACATACCGTTATACGTTATAACGTAATAGTATATAACGTGATACGTTATTACGTAATAGTACATAACGTTACACGTTATAAGATAATACTACATAGCTTTTTACGCTATTGCGTTATAATATATAACGTTATACGTTATTACGTAATAGTATATAACGCTATGCGTTGATACGTAATAGTATATAGCCTTATACGTTGTTACGTAATAGAATATAAAGTTATACCTTACTACGTAGTAGTATATAGCGTTATACGTTAGTACGTAATAGTATATAGCGTTATAAGTTATAACGTAATAGAATATAACTTTACACATTATAAGGTAATACTACATAACTTTATACGTTAGGACGTTAGAGTATGTAACGTGATACGTTATTACGTAATAGTATATAACGTTACACGTTATAAGATAATACTACATAGCTTTTTCGATATTACGTGATAATATATAACGTTATACGTTATTACGTAATAGTATATAACTTTATACGTTAGTACGTAATAGTATATAGCGTTATAAGTTATAACGTAATAGAATATAACTTTACACATTATAAGGTAATACTACATAACTTTTTACGCTATTGCGTAATAATATATAACGTAATACGTTATTACGTAATAGTATATGACGTTTTACGTTGTAAGGTAATACTACAGAATGTTGTACGTTATTACGTAATAGTATATAGCGTTATACGTTATTAAGTAATAGTGTATAACGTCATACGTCAGTACGTAATAGTATGTAACGTGATACGTTATTTCGTAGTAGTATATAACGTTATAAGTTATTACGTAATAGTGTATAACGTTATACGTTATAACGTAGCAGTATGTATCGTTATACGTTAGTACGTAATAGTATATATCGTTATACGTTATAACGTAATAATATATAACGAAATACGTTAGTTCGTAATTGTATATTACATTATACATTAGAAGGTAATACCACACAACGTTATACGTTTTTACGTAATAGTATATAACGTTACACGTAATAAGATAATACTACATATCTTTTTACGTTATTACGTAATAATATATAACGTTTTACGTTATTACGTTATATTATATAACGTGATACGTTACTACGTAATGGTATATAAAGTTATACGTCATTACGTAATAGTATATAACGTTATGCGTCGATACGTAATAGTATATAGCGTTATACGTTGTAACGTAATGGAATATAAAGTTATACCTTACTACGTAATAGTATATAACGTTATACGTTAGTACGTAATAGTATATAGCGTTATAAGTTATAACGTAATAGAATATAACTTTACACATTATAAGGTAATACTACATAACGTTATACGTTAGGACGTTAGAGTATGTAACGTGATACGATATAACGTAGTAGTATATAACGTTATAAGTTATTACGTAATAGTATATAACGTTATACGTTAGTACGTAATTGTATATGACGTTATACGTTATAAGGTAACACTACATAACGTTTTGCGTTATAGCGTAATAGTATATAACGTTACACGTTATTACGTAATAGTGTATAACGTCATACGTTAGTACGTAATAGTATATACCGTTATACGTTATAACGTAATAGTATATAACGTTAAATGTTAGTACGTGATTGTATATACAGTTATACGCTATAACGTAATAGTATATAACGTTAGACGTTAGTTCGTTATTGTATATTACGTCATACCTAAGAAGGTAATACCACATAACGTTATACGTTATTACGTAATGGTGTATAACGTCATACGTTGGTACGTAATAGTATGTAACGTGATACGTTATTACGTAATAGTATGTAACGTTATACGTTATACGGTAATACTACATAACGTGATATGTTTGTACGTTAGAGCATGTAAAGTGATACGTTATTACGTAGTAGTATAAAACGTTATAAGTTATTACGTAATAGTGTATAACGTTATACTTTATAACGTAGTAGTATATATCGTTATACGTTAGTACGTAATAGTATATACCGTTATAACGTAATAATATATAACGAAATACGTTAGTTCGTAATTGTATATTACACTATACATAAAGAAGGTAATACCACATAACGTTATACGTTTTTACGTAATAGTATATAACGTTACACGTTATACGATAATACTACATAGCTTTTTACGTTATTACGTAATAATATATAACGTTATACATTATTACGTAATAGTATATAACGTTACACGTAATAAGATAATACTACATATCTTTTTACGTTATTACGTAATAATATATAACGTTTTACGTTATTACGTTATATTGTCTAACGTGATACGTTACTACGTAATGGTATATAAAGTTATACGTTATTATGTAATAGTATATAACGTTAGACGTTAGTTCGTTATTGTATATTACGTCATACCTAAGAAGGTAATACCACATAACGTTATACGTTATTACGTAATGGTGTATAACGTCATACGTTGGTACGTAATAGTATGTAACGTGATACGTTATTACGTAATAGTATGTAACGTTATACGTTATACGGTAATACTACATAACGTGATATGTTTGTACGTTAGAGCATGTAAAGTGATACGTTATTACGTAGTAGTATAAAACGTTATAAGTTATTACGTAATAGTGTATAACGTTATACTTTATAACGTAGTAGTATATATCGTTATACGTTAGTACGTAATAGTATATACCGTTATAACGTAATAATATATAACGAAATACGTTAGTTCGTAATTGTATATTACACTATACATAAAGAAGGTAATACCACATAACGTTATACGTTTTTACGTAATAGTATATAACGTTACACGTTATACGATAATACTACATAGCTTTTTACGTTATTACGTAATAATATATAACGTTATACATTATTACGTAATAGTATATAACGTTACACGTAATAAGATAATACTACATATCTTTTTACGTTATTACGTAATAATATATAACGTTTTACGTTATTACGTTATATTGTCTAACGTGATACGTTACTACGTAATGGTATATAAAGTTATACGTTATTATGTAATAGTATATAACGTTATGCGTTGATACGTTATAGTATATAGCGTTATACGTTGTTACGTAATAGAATATAAAGTTATACCTTATTATTTAATAGTATATAACGTTATACGTTATAACGTAATAGTATATATCGTTATACGTTAGTACGTAATAGTATATACCGTTATACGCTATAACGTAATAGTATATAACGTTAGACGTTAGTTCGTAATTGTATATTACGTCATACCTAAGAAGGTAATACCACATATCGTTATACGGTATTACGTAATAGTATATAACGTTATACGTTATTACGTAATAGTATATAACGTTATACGTTAGTACGTAATACTATAAGACGTTATACGTTTTAATGTAATACTAGATAACGTTATACTTTATTACCTTATAGTATGTAACGTTATACGTTATAAGGTAATACTAAATAACGCTATACGTTAGTACGTTAGAGTATGTAACGTGATACGTTATTACGTAATAGTATATAACGTTATACGTTATAAGGTAATAATACGTAGCGTTTCACGTTATTACGTAATAGTATATAACGTTATACGTTGGTACGTAATAGTATATAACGTTATACGTTCTAAGGTAAGACTATATAACGTTTTACGTTACAAGGTAATACTACATAACTTTATATGCAATTACGTAATACTATATAACGTTAGACGTTAATACGTAATTGTATATGACGTTATACGTTATGAGGTAATACTACATAACGTTTTGCGTTATAGCGTAATAGTATATAACGTTACACGTTAGTACGTAATAGTATCTAACGTGATACGTTATAACGTAATAGTATAGAACGTTATACGTTATAAGATAATACTACATAGCGTTTTACGTTATTACGTAATAGTATATAACGTTATACGTTATTACGTAATAGTATATAACGTTATACGTTGGTACGTAATAGTATATCACGTTATACGTTCTAAGGTAAGACTATATAACGTTATACGTTATAAGGTAATACTACATAACTTTATATGCAATTACTTAATAGTATATAACGTTACACGTTAATACGTAATAGTATATAACGTGATACGTTATTACGTAATAGTACATAACGTAACACGTTATAAGCCAATACTACATAACTTTTTACGTTATTACGTAATAATATATAACGTTATACGTTATTACGAAATAGAATATACCGTTATACTATAGTACGTAATAGTATATGACGTTATACGTTGTAAGGTAATACTACATAACGTTGTACGTCATAGCGTAATAGTATATAATGTTATACGTAATTACATAATATTATATAACGTTATGCGTTATAACGTAATTGTATATAACGTTCTACGTTATAAGGTCATACTACATAACGTTATACCTTATTACGTAATAGTGTATAACGTTATACGTTAGTTCGTAATACTATATGACGTTGTACGTTTTAATGTAATACTATATAACGTTATACTTTATTACCTAATAGTATGTAACGTAATACGTTATAAGGTAATACTAAATAACGCTATACGTTAGTACGTCAGAGTATGTAACGTGATACGTTATTACGTAGTAGTATATAACGTTATACGTTATAAGGTAATACTACATAACTTTTTTCGTTATTACGTAATAATATATAACGTTATACGTTATTACGTAATAGTATATAATGTTATACGTTGGTACGTAATCGTATATAACGTTATACGTTCTAAGGTAAGACTATATAACGTTATACGTTATAAGGTAATTGTTGCGACCGTTCGCGGAGAGACGCGATCGCGAGGAAACGCGTCAGCGAGAGTCGTAAATTCTCGCTACGATTCGGCTAATCGACGCCGCGAAATGGTCGCTCCCCGCGTTTCGTTTAGGATAACTGGGATGATTCAATGAATGCAACTTCTTCTACGGTTGTAGAATAAATATATATATTTATATCAGAGTAACACTTACAGTTTATATAAGATATCGGTTTAAACAGTGTCGGAAGTTACCACTAGAATGTTCGAGTTAGATCTTATACAATGTGATTAATTTGGACGCGACCGTACAGAGAGTTTTCGACTGCGACTGATCGGTTAGAATGTTAGATTGCGACTTTACGATGCTTCTCAGTGAGTTTGCTGGACTGAGCGATAGTTGTAGACGTATTGACTGATTTGAGGAAGAAGACGAACTGACTTGATCGTGACGATACTGTGTCGGAGGTGAGCTAAGGAAGGGCGTGTCTAACGCACGGAATCATCTGATTTGTTGATGACAGTTTTTGGTTGGAGAAGTGAGGGTAATAGAAATTGTTTCTATTGGTTAGTAAGACTATCGATGGACTAGGAAGGGTATTAGCCACCCTCGATGGAAAGTTGGGAGTAGGAGGCATCGCACGTTTGAACACTTAGCGTTCACGTGTTTTCCAGACGCTAACCAGAAACCTTAGAAAACGCTTTCGTGGAAAAGCCCTTGTTTGCGATGAAAGACTTTCGCCAGAGTTTTCTGAGATTTATAGTCAGGCTGCGAGTGTTTTCAAGAGTACGCGATAAGGGTGTGCGGGCATCTGGCTGCCATCCGTCCGCGATGTGAGGGCCGGCTCAGGTAGAGAGTCAGCCGACGTAACATCCTCCCCCCGTTGAGAGGGTACCGATCAAAATGATGTTATTGATTTGATGAGGTGGATCTCGCATTAGACCGCGTTGCTACTGATTAGGTCGGAGTCATCTGGTGTTGATCTGCTCGGTAGTGGTGCCATCCGCATGATGCCAGCTGAAGACAGTTGGATGGGGCATCCCTGTCCAAGAGCGATGACTCTGGTTTTTGTGGCGGTTGCGATCCTTTTGCTCGTTGACATAAAGTGGTTTGCAGTGGTTGATTCCGAGGCTGATGAATTGATGCTGTTCCATTCGGAGAGTCCAGATTATATCTGGAAAAATAACAGAGTTGTGATAATTTGACAAGTTTGTTGTTTATGTCCTGTTCGGGAATCGTTGGAGTCTCGACCGTCGTGATCCTTGTGGTTGTACGGAAACTTGCGGTTGTGATTATCGACCCAGGAAGTGTCCTTGGATGATCGTGGACCGTCTCGGTCCTGGAATGTAGTGGACCAGCTTGATCCAAGAGGTAGCGTTGAACGGAACTCCAGTGTTGCTTGATGCTGATTCGTCTGACACGACACGTTGTAAGACATAGCGTAATAGTATATAACGTTATACGTAATTACGTAATATTATATAACGTTATACGTTATAACGTAATAGTATATAACGTGATACGGTATTACGTCATAGTATATAACGTTATACGTTATAAGATAATATTACATAGCGTTTTACATTATTACGTAATGTTATATAACGTTATACGTTATTACATAATAGTATATAACGTTATACGTTGGTACGTAATAGTATATAACGTTATACGTTGGTACGTAATAGTATATAAAGTTATACGTTCTAAGGTAAGACTATATAACGTTATACGTTATAAGGTAATACTACATAACTTTATATGCAATTACGTAATAGTATATAACGTTATACGTTATAAGATAATACTACATAACGTTGTACGTCATAGAGTAATAGTATATAACGTTATACGTAATTACGTGATATTATATAACGTTATAACGTAATAGTATATAACGTGATACGTTATTACGTAATAGTACATAAAGTTACACGTTATAAGACAATACTACATAACTTTTTACGTTATTACGTAATAATATATAACGTTATACGTTATTACGAAATAGAATATACCGTTATACGTTAATACGTAATAGTATATAATGTTATACGTTATAACGTAATAGTATATAACGTGATACGTTATTACGTAATAGTATATAACGTTTCACGTTATAAGATAATACTACATAACATTATATGCCATTACGTAATAGTATATAACGTTATACGTTAGTACGTATTTGTATATGACGTTATACGTTATAAGGTAATACTACATAGCGTTCTACGTTATTACGTAATAGTATATAACGTTATACGTTATTACGTAATAGTATATAACGTTATGCGTTATTACATAATAGTGTACAACGTTATAAGTTAGTACGTAATAGTATGTAAAGTGATACGTTATCACGAAATAGTATATACCGTTATACGTTATAAGATTATACTACATAATGTTATATGCTATTACGTAATAGTATATAACGTTATACGTGAGTACGTAATAGTATATGACGTTATACGTTATAAGGTAATATTACATAACGTTGTACGTTATTACGTATTAGTATATAAAGTTATACGTTTCAAGATAATACTTCGTAGCCTTTTACGTTATTACGTAATAGTATATATCGTTATCCGTTATTACGTAATAGTATATAACGTAATACGTTAGTACATAATAGAATATAAGGTTGTACGTTTTAAGGCAATAGGATATAACGTTATACGTTAGTTCGTAATTGTATATTACGTTATACCTTAGAAGGTAATACCACATAACGTTATACGTTATTACGTAATAGTGTATAACATTAGACGTTATAAGGTAATACTACATATCGTTATACGTTAGTACGTTAGAGTATGAAACGTGTTACGTTATTACATATTAGTATATAACGTTATACGTATTAACGTACTAGTATATAACTTTATACATTATTACGTAATAGTATATAAAGTTATACGTTATTACGTAATAGTATGTAACGCTATACGTTGTTAGGTAATAGTATATAGCGTTATACGCTTTTATGTAATAATATATAAAGTTATACGTTACTATGTAATAGTAAATAACGTTATACGTTAATACGTAATAGTATATAGTGTTATAAGTTATAACGTAATAGAATAGAACTTTGACATTATAAGGTAATACTACATAACGTTTTGCGTTATAGTGTAGTAATTTATAACGTTACACGTTGGTGCGTAATAGTATCTAACGTGATACGTTATTACGTAATAGTTTATAACGTTATACGTTAGTACGTAATAGTATATTACGCTATACGTAGTTACGTAATAGTATGTAGCGTTATACGTTGTTACGTAATAGTATATAAAGTTATACGTTACTACGTAATAGTATATAACGATATACGTTAGTACGTAAATGTATATGACGTTATACGTTATAAGGTAATACTACAAAACGTTTTTCGTTATAGCGTAATAGTATATACCGTTACACGTTATTACGTAATAGTGTATAACGTTACATGTTATAAGATAATACTACATAGCTTTTTACGTTAGTACGTAATAGTATCTAACGTGATGAGTTATTACGTAATAGTATATAACGTTATACGTTAGTGCGTAATAGTATCTAACGTGATACGTTATTACGTAATAGTATATAACGTTATACGTTAGTTCGTAATAGTATATGACGTTATACGTTTTAATGTAATACTACATAACGTTATTCTTTATTACCTAATAGTATGTAGCGTTATACGTTATAAGGCAATGCTACATAACATTATACGTTATTACGTTAGAGTATGTAACTTGATACGTAATTACGTAGTATTATATAACGTTATCAGTTATTACGTAATAATATATAACGTTATACGTCATTACGTAATAGTATATAACGTTATACTATAGTACGTAATAGTAGATGACGTTATACGTTATAAGGTAGTACTACATAACGTTATAAGTTATTACGTAATAGTATGTAGCGTTATACGTTATAAGGTAATGCTATATAACGTTATACATTAGTACGTCAGAGTATGTACCGTGATACGTTATTACGTAACAGTATATAACGTTATAAGTTAGTACGTAATTGTATATGGCGTTATAAGTTATAACGTAATAGAATATAACTTTACACATTATAAGGTAATACTACATAACGTTATACTTTATTACGTAATAGTATGTAGCGTTATACGATAGTACGTAATATTATATAGCGTTGTACGTTATAACGTAATAGTACATAACGTGATACGTTACTACGTAATAGTACATATCGTTACACGTTATAAGATATTACTACATGGCTTTTTACGTTCTTACGTAATACTGCATAACGTTATACTATAGTACGTAATTGCATATGACGTTATACGTTATAAGGTAATACTACATAACGTTTTGCGTTATAGCGTAATAGTATATAACGTTACACGTTGTAAGGTAATACTGTATAACGTAATACGTCATAAGGTCATACGATATAGCGTTATAGGTTATTACGTAATAGTATATAAAGTAATACGTAATAACGTAATAGTATATATCGTTATACGTTAGTACGTAATAGTGTATAACGTCATACGTTAGTACGTAATAGTATGTAACGTGATAGGTTATTACGTAATAGTATGTAAATTTATACCTTACTACGTAATAGTATATAACGTTATAGGTTATTACGTAATAGTGTATAACGTCATACGTTAGTACGTAATAGTATATGACGTTACACGTTTTAATGTAATACTACATAACGTTATACTTTATTACCTAATAGTATGTAGTGTTATACGTTATAAGGTAATACTAAATAACGTTATACGTTATTACGTCATAGTATTTAACGTTATACGTTATAACGTAATGGTATATATCGTTATACGTTATCACGAAATAGTACATACCGTTATACGTTATAAGATAATACTACATAATGTTATATGCTTTTACGTAATAGTATATAACGTTATACGTTATGACGTAATAGTATATAACGTTATACGTTAGTACGTAATTGTATATGACGATATACGTTATAAGGTAATACTACACAAAGTGATACGTTATTATGTAATAGTATATAACGTTATACGTTAGTACGTAATAGAATATAACGTTACACGTTATAAGATAATACTACATAGCTTTTTATGTTATTATGTGATAATATATAACGTTATACGTTATTACGTAATAGTATATAACGTTACACGTTAGTACGTAATAGTATATAACGTTATACGTTAGTACGTAATTGTATATGACATTATACGTTTTAAGGTAATACTACATAACGTTTTGCATTATAGCGTAATAGTATATAACGTTACCAGTTATTACGTAATAATGTATAACGTCATACGTTAGTACGTAATATTATGTAACGTGATACGCTTTACGTAATAGTATGTAACGTTATACGTTAGTACGTTAGAGTATGTAACGTGATACGTTATTACGTAGTAGTATATAACGTTATAAGTTATTACGTAATAGTATATAACGTTATACGTAATAACGTAATAGTATATATCGTTATACGTTAGTACGTAATAGTATATAACGTTATACGTGATCAGGTAATACTACATAACGTTTTACATTATAACGTAATAGTATATCACGTTGTACGTTATTACGTAATAGTATATAACGTTATACGGTAGTACGTAATAGTATATTACGTTATACCTTAGAAGGTAATACTATATAACGTTATGCGTTAGTACGTAATAGTATATAACGTTATACGTCGTAACGTAATAGTATATACCGTTCTACGTTAGTACGTAATAGTATATACCGTTATACGTTATAACGTAATAGTATATACCGTTATACGTTATAACGTAATAGTATATAACGTTATGCGTTAGTTCGTAATTGTATATTACGTTATACCTTAGAAGGTAATACCACATAACGTTACACGTTATTTCGTAATAGTGTATAACGTTATACGTTATAAGGTTATACTACATAACGTTGTACGTTATTAAGTATTAGTATATAACGTTATATGTTATAACGTAATACTATATATCGTTATACGTTAGTACTTAACAGTATATAACGTTATACGTTATAACGTAATAGTATATATCGTTACACGTTAGTACGTAATTGTATATGACGTTATACTTTATAAGGTAATACTACATAACGTTATACTTTATAACCTAATAGTATGTAATGTTATACGTTATGAGGTAATACTAAATAACGTTATACGTTATTACGTAATAGTATATAACGTTATACGTTATAACGTAATAGTACATAACGTTACACGTTAATACGTAATAGTATATAACGTTTTACGTTTCAAGGTAAGACTATATAACGTTATACGTTATAAGGTAATACTACATAACTTTATATGCAATTACGTAATAGTATATTACGTTATACGTTAGTACGTAATAGTATATGACGTTATACGATTTAATGTAATACTACATAACGTTATACTTTATTACCTAATAGTATGTAATCTTATACGTTATAAGGTAATACTAAATAACGTTATACGTTATAACGTAATAGTATATAACGTGATACGTTATTACGTAATAGTACATAACGCTATACGTTCTAAGATAATACTACATAACTTTTTACGTTCTTACGTAATACTGCATAACGTCATACGTTATTACGTAATAGTATATAACGTTACACGTTAGTACGTAATAGTATATAACGTTTTACGTTTCAAGGTAAGACTATATAACGTTATACGTTATAAGGTAATACTACATAACTTTATATGCAATTACGTAATAGTATATTACGTTATACGTTAGTACGTAATAGTACATAACGTTACACGTTATTACGTAATAGTGTATAACATCATACGTTAGTACGTAATATTATGTAACCTGATACGCTTTACGTAATAGTATGTAACGTTATACGTTAGTACGTTAGAGTATGTAACGTGATACGTTATTACGTATTAGTATATAACGTCATAAGTTATTACGCAATAGTATATAACGTTATACGTAATAACGTAATAGTATATACCGTTATACGTTAGTACGTAATAGTGTGTAATGTCATACGTTAGTACGTAATAGTATGTAACGTGATAGGTTATTACGTAATAGTATGTAAAGTTATACCTTACAACGTAATAGTATATAACGATATAGGTTATTACGTAATAGTGTATAACTTCATACGTTAGTACGTAATAGTATGTAACGTGATAGGTTATTACGTAATGGTAAGTAACGTTATACGTTATAAGATAATACTACATAGCTTTTTACGTTATTACGTAATAGTATATAACGTTATACGTTCTAAGGTAAGACTATATAACGTTATACGTTATTACGTAATAGTATATAACGTTACACGTTATAAGATAATACTACATAGCTTTTTACGTTATTACGTAATAGTATATAACCTTATACGTTCTAAGGTAAGACTATATAACGTGATACGTTATTACGTAATACTATATAACGTTACACGTTATAAGATATTACTTCATAGCTTTTTACGTTATTACGTGATAATATATAACGTTATACGTTATTACGTAATAGTATATAACGTTATACGTTAGTACGTAATAGTATATAACGTTATACGTTATAAGATAATACTACATAGCTTTTTATGTTATTACGTGATAATATATAACGGTATACGTTATTACGTAGTAGTATATAACGTTACACGTTAGTACGTAATAGTATATGACGTTATACCATTTAATGTAATACTACATAACGTTATACTTTATTACCTAATAG
Source organism: Bombus pascuorum (assembly GCF_905332965.1). Classification (NCBI taxonomy): domain Eukaryota; kingdom Metazoa; phylum Arthropoda; class Insecta; order Hymenoptera; family Apidae; genus Bombus; species Bombus pascuorum. The sequence goes on along the minus strand of NW_026869749.1, from coordinate 547,707 downwards.
TATGTAATGTTATACGTTATAAGGTAATACTAAATAACGTTATACGTTATAACGTAATACTAAATAACGTTATACGTTATAACGTAATAGTATATGACGTGATACGTTAGTACGTAATAGTATATAACGTTACACGTTATAATATAATACTACATAGCTTTTTACGTTATTACGTGATAATATATATCGTTATACGTTATTACGTAATAGTATATAACGTTATACTTTAGTACGTAATAGTATATAACGTTATACGTTGTAAGGTAAGACTATATGACGTTATACGTTAAAAGGTAATACTACATAACTTTATATGCAATTACGTAATAGTATATAACGTTATACGTTAGTACGTATTTGTATATGACGTTATACGTTATAAGGTAATACCACATAACGTTTTGCATTATAGCGTAATAGTATATAACGTTACACGTTATTTCGTAATAGTGTATAACGTCATACGTTAGTACGTAATATTATGTAACGTGATACGCTTTACGTAATAGTATGTAACGTTATACGTTAGTACGTTAGAGTATGTAACGTGATGCGTTATTACGTAGTAGTATATAACGTCATAAGTTATTACGCAATAGTATATAACGTTATACGTAATAACGTAATAGTATATATCGTTATACGTTAGTACGTAATAGTGTGTAACGTCATACGTTAGTACGTAATAGTATGTAACGTGATAGGTTAATACGTAATAGTATGTAAAGTTATACCTTACTACGTAATGGTATATAACGTTATAGGTTATTACGTAATAGTATATAACGTTACACGTTATAAGATAATACTACATAGCTTTTTACGTTATTACGTAATAGTATATAACGTTATACGTTATTACGTAATAGTATACAACGTTATACGTTCTAAGGTAAGACTATATAACGTTATACGTTATTACGTAATAGTATATAACGTTATACGTTAGTACGTAATAGTATATAACGTTACACGTTATAAGATAATACTACATAACTTTTTACGTTATTACGTAATAGTGTATAACGTTATACGTTAGTACGTAATAGTATATAACGTTAAACGAACTAACGTAATAGTATATAACTTTATACGTTATTACGTAATAGTATATAAAGTTATACGTTATTACGTAATAGTATATAACGTTACACGTTATAAGATAATACTACATAGCTTTTTACGTTATTACGTGATAATATATAACGTTATACGTTATTACGTAATAGTATATAACGTTTTACGTTAGTACGTAATAGTATATAACGTTACACGTTATAATATAATACTACATTGCTTTTTACGTTATTACCTGATAATATATAACGTTATACGTTATTACGTAATAGTATATAACGTTATACGTTATTACGTAATAGTATATAACGTTAAACGTTATTACGCAATAGTTTATAACGTTATACGTTAGTATGTAATAGTATATAACGTTATACGTTCTAGGGTAACACTACATAACGTTGTACGTTATTACGTAATAGTATATAACGTTATACGTCGTAACGTAATAGTATATATCGTTATACGCTAGTACGTAATAGTATATACCGTTATGCGTTATAACGTAATAGTTTATTACGTTATACGTTAGTTCGTAATTGTATATTACGTTATACCTTAGAAGGTAATACCACATAACGTTATACGTTATTACGTATTAGTATATAACGTTATACTTTATAACGTAATAGTATATATCGTTATAAGTTAGTATGTATTACTATGTAACGTTATACGTTATCACGAAATAGTGTATACCGTTATACGGTATAACGTAATAGTATATAACGTTATACGTTCTAAGGTAGGACCATATAACGTTATACGTTATAAGGTAATACTACATAACGTTATATGCTATTACGTAATACTACATATCGTTGTACGTTATTACGTAATAGTTTATTACGTTATACGTTAGTACGTAATAGTATATACCGTTATACGTTAGTACGTAATAGTATATAACGTTATACGTTAGTTCGTATATGTATATTACGTTCTACCTTGGAAGGTAATACCTCATAACGTTATACGTTATAAGGTAATAGTATATAACGTTATACGTTAATTCGTAATAGTATATTACGTTATACCTTAGAAGGTAATACCACATAACTTTATACGTTATTACGTAATAGTATATATCGTTATACGTTATAACGTAATAGTATATATCGTTATAAGTTAGTATGTATTACTATGTAACGTTATACGTTATCTCGAAATAGTGTATACCGTTATACAGTATAACGTAATAGTATATAACGTTATACGTTCTAAGGTAGGACCATATAACGTTAAACGTTGTAAGGTAATACTACATAACGTTAAATGCTATTACGTAATACTACATACCGTTGTACGTTATTACGTAATAGTTTATAACGTTATACGTTAGTACGTAATAGTATATACCGTTATACCTTAGTACGTAATAGTACATAACGTTATACGTTAGTTCGTAAATGTATATTAAGTTCTACCTTAGAAGGTAATACCTCATAACGTTATACGTTATAAGGTAATAGTACATCACGTTGTACGTTATTACGTATTAGTATATGACGTTATACGTTATAAGGTAATAGTACATAACGTTGTACGTTATTACGTATTAGTATATAACGTTATACGTAATAACGTAATAGTATATAATGTTATACGGGATCAGGTAATACTACATGACGTTTTACGTTATAACGTTATGCTATATCACGTTATACGTTATTACGTAATAGTATATATCGTTATACTATAGTACGTACTAGTATATGACGTTATACGTTATAAGGTAATACTACATAACGTTACACGTTATTATGTAATAGTACATAACGTTATACGTTATTACGTAATAGTATATAACGTTAAACGTTATTACGCAATAGTTTATAACGTTATACTATAGTACGTAATAGTATATTACGTTATACCTTAGAAGGTAATACCACATAACTTTATACGTTATAACGTAATAGTGTATGACGTCATACGTTATTACGTAATAGAATATAACGTTATACTATAGTACGTAATAGTAAATGTCGTTATACGTTATAAGGTAATACTACAGAACGTAACACGATATTACGTATTAGTATATAACCTTATACGATAGTACGTAATAGTATATGACGTCATACGTTATTACGTAATAGTATATAACGTTATACGTTAGTACGTAATTCTATATGACGTTATACGTTTTAATGTAATACTACATAACGTTATACTTTATTACCTAATTATATGTAACGTTATACGTTATAAGATAATACTAAATAACGTTATACGTTAGTACGTTAGAGTATGTAACGTGATACGTTGTTACGTATTAGTATATAACGTTATACTACAGTACGTAATAGTATATGACGTTATACGTTATAAGGTAATATTACATAACGTTATACTTTATTACGTAATAGTATATAACGTTACACGTTATAAGATAATACTACATAGCTTTTTAAGTTATTACGTAATAATATATAGCGTTATACGTTATTACGTAATAGTATATACCGTAATACTATAGCACGTAATAGTATGTGACTTTATACGTTGTAAGGTAATACTACATAATGTTATACGTTATTACGTAATAGTATATAACGTTATACTATAGTACGTAATAGTATATGACGTTATACGTGATAAGGTAATACTACATAACGTTATACCTTATTACGTAATAGTATGTAACGTTACACGTTATAAGATAATACTACATAACTTTTTACATTCTTACGTAATAATATATAACGTTATACGTTATTACGTAATAGTATATAACGTTATACAATAGTACGTAATAGTATATGACGTTATACGTTATAAGGTAATACTACATAACGTTATACGTTATTACATAATAGTATATAGCGTTATACGTAATTACGTAATAGTATATAACGTTATACGTTGTCAGGTAATACTACATAACGTTACAACTTATTACGTAATAGTATGTAACGTTATACGTTATTATGTGATAGGATATAACGTCATACGTTAGTACGTAATAGTATATAACGTTATACGTTATAAGGTATTAGTATATAACGTTATACGTTATAAGGTATTAGTATATAACGTTATACGTTATAAGGTATTAGTATAAAACGTTATACGTTAGTTCGTAATTGTATATTACGTTCTACCTTAGAAGGTAATACAACATAACGTTATACGTTATTACGTAATAGTATATATCGTTATACGTTAGTACGTAATAATATATAACGTTATACGTTATAACGTAATTCTATATAACGCGATACGTTATTACGTAATAGTTTATAACGTTATACTATAGTACGTAATAGTAAATGACGTTATGCGTTATAAGGTAATACTACAGAACGTTATACGTTATTACGTAATAGTATATAACGTTATACGATAGTACGTAATAGTATATAACGTCATACGTTAGTAAGTAATAGTATGTAACGTGATACGTTATTACGTAGTAGTATTTAACGTTATAAGTTATTACGTAATAGTAGATAACGTTATACGGTATAACGTAAGAGTATATAACGTTATGCGTTATTACATAATAGTGTACAACGTTATAAGTTAGTACGTAATACTATGTAACGTGATACGTTATTATGTAATAGTATGTAACGTTATACGTTATAACGTAATACTACATAACGTTATACGTTAGTACGTTAGAGTATGTAACGTGATACGTAATTGCGTAATAGTATATAACGTTATACGTTGTCAGGTAATACTACATAACGTTACAACTTATTACGTAATAGTAGATAACGTTATACGTTATAACGTATGAGTATATAACGTTATGCGTTATTACATAATAGTGTACAACGTTATAAGTTAGTACGTAATACTATGTAACGTGATACGTTATTATGTAATAGTATGTAACGTTATACGTTATAACGTAATACTACATAACGTTATTCGTTAGTACGTTAGAGTATGTAACGTGATACGTTATTACGTAGTAGTATATAACGTTATAAGTTATTACGTAATAGTGTATAACGTCATACGTTAGTAAGTAATAGTATCTATCGTGATACGTTATTACGTAATAGTATATAACGTTACACGTTATAAGATAATGCTACATAACTTTTTACGTTAGGACGTCAGAGTATGTAACGCGATACGTTATAACGTAGTAGTATATATCGTTATACGTTAGTACGTAATAGTATATACCGTTATACGACATCAGCTAATACTATATAACGTTACACGTTAGTACGTAATAGTGTATAACGATATACGTTATTACGTATTAGTATATAACGTTATACGTTGTTACGTATTAGTATATAACGTTATACGTCATTACGTACTAGTATATAACGTTATACGTTAGTACGTAATAGTATATAACGTTACACGTTAGCACGTAATAGTATATAACGTTATACGTTAGCACGTAATAGTATATAACGTTATACGTTAGTGCGTATTAGTTTATAACGTTATACGTTAGTACGTATTAGTTTATAACGTTATACGTTAGTACGTAATAGTATTTAACGTTATACGTTAGTACGTACTAGATAATAACGTTATACGTTAGTACGTAATAGGATATAGCGTTATACGTTATAAGGTAATACTCAATAACGTTATACGACAATGCATAATAGTATATAACATTATTCGTCATTACGTAATAGTATATAACGTTATACGTTAGTACGTAATAGTATATAACGTTATACGTTAGTTCGTAATAGGATATAACGTTATACGTCTTTACGTAATAGTGTATGACGTTATACGTTAGTACGTAATAGTATATAACGTTATACGATATTACGTATTAGTATATAACGTTATACGATATTACGTATTAGTATATAACGTTACACGTTATTACGTAATAGTATATATCGTTATACGTCATTACGTATAAGTTTATAACGTTCTACGTTAGTACGTAATAGTATATAGCGTTATACGTTATTACGTAATAATATATAACGTTATACGTCATTACGTATTACTATATAACGTTACACGTCATCAGGTAATACTATATAACGTTACACGTTAGTACGTAATAGAATATAACGTTATACGTTAGTACGTAATAGGATATAACGTTATACGTTATAAGGTAATACTCAATAACGTTATACGTCATTGCTTAATAGTATATAACGTTACACGTTAGTACGTAATAGTATATAACGTTATACGTCATTACGTATTAGTTTATAACGTTATACGTTAGTACGTAATTGTATATAACGTTATACGGCATCAGGTAATACTATATAACGTTACACGTTAGTACGTACTAGATAATAACGTTATACGTTAGTATCGAAATAGGATATAACGTTATACGTTATAAGGTAATACTCAATAACGTTATACGTCATTACATAATAGTATATAACGTTATACGTCATTACGTATTAGTATATAATGTTATACGTCATCAGGTAGTACTATATAACGTTACACGTTAGTACGTAATATTATATATCGTTATACGTTAGTACGTAATAGGATATGACGTTATACGTCATTACGTAATACTATATAACGTTACACGTTAGTACGTAATAGTATATAACGTTATACGTTAGTACGTAATAGTACATAACGTTGTACGTTAGTACGTAATAGTATATAGCGTTATACGACATCAGATAATACTATATAACGTTACACGTTAGTACGTAATAGTATATAGCGTTATACGTTAGTACGTAATAGTATATAACGTTATACGGTATCAGGTAATACTATATAACGTTACACGTTAGTACGTAATATTATATAACGTTATACGTTAGTACGTAATAGTACATAACGTTATACGTTAGTACGTAATATTATATAACGTTATACGACATCAGCTAATACTATATAACGTTACACGTTAGTACGTAATAGTATATAACGTTATACGTCATTACGTATTAGTTTATAACGTTATACGTTAGTACGTAATTGTATATAACGTTATACGGCATCAGGTAATACTATATAACGTTACACGTTAGTACGTACTAGATAATAACGTTATACGTTAGTACGTAACAGGATATAGCGTTATACGTTATAAGGTAATACTCAATAACGTTATTCGTCATTACATAATAATATATAACGATATACGTCATTACGTAATAGTATATAACGTTATACGTTAGTACGTAATAGTATATAACGTTATACGTTATTACGTATTAGTATATAACGTTATACGGCATCAGGTAATACTATACAACGTTACACGTTAGTACGTATTAGATAATAACGTTATACGTTAGTACGTAATAGGATATAACTTTATACGATATAAGGTAATACTCAATAACGTTATACGTTATTACATAATAGTATATAACGTTATACGTCATTACGTAATAGTATATAACGTTATACGATATTACGTATTAGTATATAACGTCATACGATATTACGTATTAGTATATAACGTTACACGTTATTACGTATTACTATATAACGTTATACGTCATCAGGTAATACTATATAACGTTACACGTTAGTACGTAATAGAGTATAACGTTATACGTTAGTACGTAATAGTATATAACGTTATACGTTAGCACGTAATAATATATAACGTTATACGTTAGTACGTATTAGTTTATAACGTTATATGTTAGTACGTAATAGTATATAACGTTATACGTTAGTACGTACTAGGTAATAACGTTATACGTTAGTACGTAATAGGATATAGCGTTATACGTTATAAGGTAATACTCAATAACGTTATACGACAATACATAATAGTATATAACGTTATACGTCATTACGTAATAGTATATAACGTTATACGTTAGTACGTAATAGTATATAACGTTATACGTTAGTTCGTAATAGGATATAACGTTATACGTCTTTACGTAATAGTGTATAACGTTATGCGTTAGTACGTAATAGTATATAACGTTATACGATATTACGTATTACTATATAACGTTATACGTCATCAGGTAATACTATATAACGTTACACGTTAGTACGTAATAGAATATAACGTTATACGTTAGTACGTAATAGGATATAACGTTATACGTTATAAGGTAATACTCAATAATGTTATACGTCATTGCATAATAGTATATAACGTTATACGTCATTACGTATTAGTTTTTAACGTTATACGTTAGTACGTAATAGTGTATAACGATATACGTTATTACGTATTAGTATATAACGTTATACGTTGTTACGTATTAGTGTATAACGTTATACGTCATTACGTACTAGTATATAACGTTATACGTTAGTACGTAATAGTATATAACGTTACACGTTAGCACGTAATAGTATATAACGTTATACGTTAGTACGTAATTGTATATAACGTTATACGGCATCAGGTAATACTATATAACGTTACACCTTAGTACGTACTAGATAATAACGTTATACGTTAGTACGTAATAGGATATAGCGTTATACGTTATAAGGTAATACTCAATAACGTTATTCGTCATTACATAATAATATATAACGATATACGTCATTACGTAATAGTATATAACGTTATACGTTAGTACGTAATAGTATATAACGTTATACGTTATTAAGTATTAGCATATAACGTTATACGGCATCAGGTAATACTATACAACGTTACACGTTAGTACGTATGAGATAATAACGTTATACGTTAGTATCGTAATAGGATATAACGTTATACGTTATAAGGTAATACTCAATAACGTTATACGTCATTACATAATAGTATATAACGTTATACGTCATTACGTATTAGTATATAATGTTATACGTCATGAGGTAATACTATATAACGTTACACGTTAGTACGTAATATTATATATCGTTATACGTTAGTACGTAATAGGATATGACGTTATACGTCATTACGTAATACTATATAACGTTACACGTTAGTACGTAATAGTATATAACGTTATACGTTAGTACGTAATAGTACATAACGTTGTACGTTAGTACGTAATAGTATATAGCGTTATACGACATCAGATAATACTATATAACGTTACACGTTAGTACGTAATAGTATATAACGTTATACGTTAGTACGTAATAGTATATAACGTTATACGGTATCAGGTAATACTATATAACGTTACACGTTAGTACGTAATATTATATAACGTTATACGTTAGTACGTAATAGTACATAACGTTATACGTTAGTACGTAATAGTATATAACGTTATACGACATCAGCTAATACTATATAACGTTACACGTTAGTACGTAATAGTGTATAACGATATACGTTATTACGTATTAGTATATAACGTTATACGTTGTTACGTATTAGTATATAACGTTATACGTCATTACGTACTAGTATATAACGTTATACGTTAGTACGTAATAGTACATAACGTTATACGTTAGTACGTAATAGTATATAACGTTATACGACATCAGCTAATACTATATAACGTTACACGTTAGTACGTAATAGTATTTAACTTTATACGTTAGTACGTACTAGATAATAACGTTATACGTTAGTACGTAATAGGATATAGCGTTATACGTTATAAGGTAATACTCAATAACGTTATACGACAATGCATAATAGTATATAACATTATACGTCATTACGTAATAGTATATAACGTTATACGTTAGTACGTAATAGTATATAACGTTATACGTTAGTTCGTAATAGGATATAACGTTATACGTCTTTACGTAATAGTGTATGACGTTATACGTTAGTACGTAATAGTATATAACGTTATACGATATTACGTATTAGTATATAACGTTATACGATATTACGTATTAGTATATAACGTTACACGTTATTACGTAATAGTATATATCGTTATACGTCATTACGTATAAGTTTATAACGTTCTACGTTAGTACGTAATAGTATATAGCGTTATACGTTATTACGTAATAATATATAACGTTATACGTCATTACGTATTACTATATAACGTTACACGTCATCAGGTAATACTATATAACGTTACACGTTAGTACGTAATAGAATATAACGTTATACGTTAGTACGTAATAGGATATAACGTTATACGTTATAAGGTAATATTCAATAACGTTATACGTCATTGCATAATAGTATATAACGTTATACGTCATTACGTATTAGTATATAACATTATACGTTAGTACGTATTAGTATATAACGTTATTCGTTAGTACGTATTAGTTTATAACGTTATACGTTAGTACGTAATAGTATATAACGTTATACGTTGTACGTATTAGTATATAACGTTATACGTCATTACATACTAGTATATAACGTTATACGTCATTGCGTAATAGTATATAACGTTATACGTTAGTACGTAATTGTATATAACGTTATACGTCATTACGTATTAGTTTATAACGTTATACGTTAGTACGCGATAGTATATAACGTTATACGTCATTACGTATTAGTTTATAACGTTATAAGTTAGTACGTAATATTATATAACGTTATACGGCATCAGGTATTACTATATAACGTTACACGTTAGTACGTAATAGTATATAACGTTATACGTTAGTACGTAATAGTACATAACGTTATACGTTAGTACGTAATAGTATATAACGTTATACGACATCAGGTAATACTATATAACGTTACACGTTAGTACGTAATAGTGTATAACGATATACGTTATTACGTATTAGTATATAACGTTATACGTTGTTACGTATTAGTATATAACGTTATACGTCATTACGTACTAGTATATAACGTTATACGTCAGTACGTAATAGTATATAACGTTACACGTTAGCACGTAATAGTATATAACGTTATACGTTAGCACGTAATAGTATATAACGTTATACGTTAGTACGTATTAGTTTATAACGTTATACGTTAGTACGTAATAGTATATAACGTTATACGTCATTACGTATTAGTTTATAACGTTATACGTTAGTACGTAATAGTATATAACGTTATACGGCATCAGGTATTACTATATAACATTACACGTTAGTACGTAATAGTATATATCGTTATACGTTAGTACGTAATAGTACATAACGTTATACGTTAGTACGTAATAGTATATAACGTTATACGTCATTACGTAATAGTATATAACGTTATACGTTAGTACGTAATAGTACATAACGTTGTACGTTAGTTCGTAATAGGATATAACGTTATACGTCTTTACGTAATAGTGTATAACGTTATGCGTTAGTACGTAATAGTATATAACGTTATACGATATTACGTATTACTATATAACGTTATACGTCATCAGGTAATACTATATAACGTTACACGTTAGTACGTAATAGAATATAACGTTATACGTTAGTACGTAATAGGATATAACGTTATACGTTATAAGGTAATACTCAATAATGTTATACGTCATTGCATAATAGTATATAACGTTATACGTCATTACGTATTAGTTTTTAACGTTATACGTTAGTACGTAATAGTGTATAACGATATACGTTATTACGTATTAGTATATAACGTTATACGTTGTTACGTATTAGTGTATAACGTTATACGTCATTACGTACTAGTATATAACGTTATACGTTAGTACGTAATAGTATATAACGTTACACGTTAGCACGTAATAGTATATAACGTTATACGTTAGTACGTAATTGTATATAACGTTATACGGCATCAGGTAATACTATATAACGTTACACCTTAGTACGTACTAGATAATAACGTTATACGTTAGTACGTAATAGGATATAGCGTTATACGTTATAAGGTAATACTCAATAACGTTATTCGTCATTACATAATAATATATAACGATATACGTCATTACGTAATAGTATATAACGTTATACGTTAGTACGTAATAGTATATAACGTTATACGTTATTAAGTATTAGTATATAACGTTATACGGCATCAGGTAATACTATACAACGTTACACGTTAGTACGTATGAGATAATAACGTTATACGTTAGTATCGTAATAGGATATAACGTTATACGTTATAAGGTAATACTCAATAACGTTATACGTCATTACATAATAGTATATAACGTTATACGTCATTACGTATTAGTATATAATGTTATACGTCATGAGGTAATACTATATAACGTTACACGTTAGTACGTAATATTATATATCGTTATACGTTAGTACGTAATAGGATATGACGTTATACGTCATTACGTAATACTATATAACGTTACACGTTAGTACGTAATAGTATATAACGTTATACGTTAGTACGTAATAGTATATAACGTTATACGGTATCAGGTAATACTATATAACGTTACACGTTAGTACGTAATATTATATAACGTTATACGTTAGTACGTAATAGTACATAACGTTATACGTTAGTACGTAATAGTATATAACGTTATACGACATCAGCTAATACTATATAACGTTACACGTTAGTACGTAATAGTGTATAACGATATACGTTATTACGTATTAGTATATAACGTTATACGTTGTTACGTATTAGTATATAACGTTATACGTCATTACGTACTAGTATATAACGTTATACGTTAGTACGTAATAGTACATAACGTTATACGTTAGTACGTAATAGTATATAACGTTATACGACATCAGCTAATACTATATAACGTTACACGTTAGTACGTAATAGTATTTAACGTTATACGTTAGTACGTACTAGATAATAACGTTATACGTTAGTACGTAATAGGATATAGCGTTATACGTTATAAGGTAATACTCAATAACGTTATACGACAATGCATAATAGTATATAACATTATACGTCATTACGTAATAGTATATAACGTTATACGTTAGTACGTAATAGTATATAACGTTATACGTTAGTTCGTAATAGGATATAACGTTATACGTCTTTACGTAATAGTGTATGACGTTATACGTTAGTACGTAATAGTATATAACGTTATACGATATTACGTATTAGTATATAACGTTATACGATATTACGTATTAGTATATAACGTTACACGTTATTACGTAATAGTATATATCGTTATACGTCATTACGTATAAGTTTATAACGTTCTACGTTAGTACGTAATAGTATATAGCGTTATACGTTATTACGTAATAATATATAACGTTATACGTCATTACGTATTACTATATAACGTTACACGTCATCAGGTAATACTATATAACGTTACACGTTAGTACGTAATAGAATATAACGTTATACGTTAGTACGTAATAGGATATAACGTTATACGTTATAAGGTAATATTCAATAACGTTATACGTCATTGCATAATAGTATATAACGTTATACGTCATTACGTATTAGTATATAACATTATACGTTAGTACGTATTAGTATATAACGTTATTCGTTAGTACGTATTAGTTTATAACGTTATACGTTAGTACGTAATAGTATATAACGTTATACGTCATTACGTATTAGTTTATAACGTTATACGTTAGTACGTAATAGTATATAACGTTATACGTTGTACGTATTAGTATATAACGTTATACGTCATTACATACTAGTATATAACGTTATACGTCATTGCGTAATAGTATATAACGTTATACGTTAGTACGTAATTGTATATAACGTTATACGTCATTACGTATTAGTTTATAACGTTATACGTTAGTACGCGATAGTATATAACGTTATACGTCATTACGTATTAGTTTATAACGTTATAAGTTAGTACGTAATATTATATAACGTTATACGGCATCAGGTATTACTATATAACGTTACACGTTAGTACGTAATAGTATATAACGTTATACGTTAGTACGTAATAGTACATAACGTTATACGTTAGTACGTAATAGTATATAACGTTATACGACATCAGGTAATACTATATAACGTTACACGTTAGTACGTAATAGTGTATAACGATATACGTTATTACGTATTAGTATATAACGTTATACGTTGTTACGTATTAGTATATAACGTTATACGTCATTACGTACTAGTATATAACGTTATACGTCAGTACGTAATAGTATATAACGTTACACGTTAGCACGTAATAGTATATAACGTTATACGTTAGCACGTAATAGTATATAACGTTATACGTTAGTACGTATTAGTTTATAACGTTATACGTTAGTACGTAATAGTATATAACGTTATACGTCATTACGTATTAGTTTATAACGTTATACGTTAGTACGTAATAGTATATAACGTTATACGGCATCAGGTATTACTATATAACATTACACGTTAGTCCGTAATAGTATATAACGTTATACGTTAGTACGTAATAGTACATAACGTTATACGTTAGTACGTAATAGTATATAACGTTATACGTTAGCACGTAATAGTATATAACGTTATACGTTAGTACGTAATAGTATATAACGTTATACGTTGTTACGTATTAGTATATAACGTTATACGTCATTACGTAATAGTATATAACGTTATACGTCAGTACGTAATAGTATATAACGTTACACGTTAGCACGTAATAGTATATAACGTTATACGTTAGCACGTGATAGTATATAACGTTACACGTTAGTACATAATAGTATATAACGTTATACGTTAGTACGTAATAGTACATAACGTTATACGTTAGTACGTAATAGTACATAACGTTATACGTTAGTACGTAATAGTATATAACGTTATACGACATCAGGTAATACTATATAACGTTACACGTTAGTACGTAATAGTGTATAACGATATACGTTATTACGTATTAGTATATAACGTTATACGTTGTTACGTATTAGTATATAACGTTATACGTCATTACGTACTAGTATATAACGTTATACGTCAGTACGTAATAGTATATAACGTTACACGTTAGCACGTAATAGTATATAACGTTATACGTTAGCACGTAATAGTATATAACGTTATACGTTAGTACGTAATAGTATATAACGTTATACGGCATCAGATAATACTATATAACGTTACACGTTAGTACGTATTAGATAATAACGTAATACGTTAGTACGTAATAGGATATAACGTTATACGATATAAGGTAATACTCAATAACGTTATACGTCATTACATAATAGTATATAACGTTATACGTCATTACGTAATAGTATATAACGTTATACGATATTACGTATTAGTATATAACGTTCTACGTTATTACGTATTGGTATATAACGTTCTACGTTGTTACGTATTAGTATATAACGTTATACGTCATTACGTACTAGTATATAACGTTATACGTTAGTACGTAATAGTACATAACGTTATACGTTAGTACGTAATAGTATATAACGTTATACGACATCAGCTAATACTATATAACGTTACACGTTAGTACGTAATAGTATTTAACGTTATACGTTAGTACGTACTAGATAATAACGTTATACGTTAGTACGTAATAGGATATAGCGTTATACGTTATAAGGTAATACTCAATAACGTTATACGACAATGCATAATAGTATATAACATTATACGTCATTACGTAATAGTATATAACGTTATACGTTAGTACGTAATAGTATATAACGTTATACGTTAGTTCGTAATAGGATATAACGTTATACGTCTTTACGTAATAGTGTATGACGTTATACGTTAGTACGTAATAGTATATAACGTTATACGATATTACGTATTAGTATATAACGTTATACGATATTACGTATTAGTATATAACGTTACACGTTATTACGTAATAGTATATATCGTTATACGTCATTACGTATAAGTTTATAACGTTCTACGTTAGTACGTAATAGTATATAGCGTTATACGTTATTACGTAATAATATATAACGTTATACGTCATTACGTATTACTATATAACGTTACACGTCATCAGGTAATACTATATAACGTTACACGTTAGTACGTAATAGAATATAACGTTATACGTTAGTACGTAATAGGATATAACGTTATACGTTATAAGGTAATATTCAATAACGTTATACGTCATTGCATAATAGTATATAACGTTATACGTCATTACGTATTAGTATATAACATTATACGTTAGTACGTATTAGTATATAACGTTATTCGTTAGTACGTATTAGTTTATAACGTTATACGTTAGTACGTAATAGTATATAACGTTATACGTCATTACGTATTAGTTTATAACGTTATACGTTAGTACGTAATAGTATATAACGTTATACGTTGTACGTATTAGTATATAACGTTATACGTCATTACATACTAGTATATAACGTTATACGTCATTGCGTAATAGTATATAACGTTATACGTTAGTACGTAATTGTATATAACGTTATACGTCATTACGTATTAGTTTATAACGTTATACGTTAGTACGCGATAGTATATAACGTTATACGTCATTACGTATTAGTTTATAACGTTATAAGTTAGTACGTAATATTATATAACGTTATACGGCATCAGGTATTACTATATAACGTTACACGTTAGTACGTAATAGTATATAACGTTATACGTTAGTACGTAATAGTACATAACGTTATACGTTAGTACGTAATAGTATATAACGTTATACGACATCAGGTAATACTATATAACGTTACACGTTAGTACGTAATAGTGTATAACGATATACGTTATTACGTATTAGTATATAACGTTATACGTTGTTACGTATTAGTATATAACGTTATACGTCATTACGTACTAGTATATAACGTTATACGTCAGTACGTAATAGTATATAACGTTACACGTTAGCACGTAATAGTATATAACGTTATACGTTAGCACGTAATAGTATATAACGTTATACGTTAGTACGTATTAGTTTATAACGTTATACGTTAGTACGTAATAGTATATAACGTTATACGTCATTACGTATTAGTTTATAACGTTATACGTTAGTACGTAATAGTATATAACGTTATACGGCATCAGGTATTACTATATAACATTACACGTTAGTACGTAATAGTATATAACGTTATACGTTAGTACGTAATAGTACATAACGTTATACGTTAGTACGTAATAGTATATAACGTTATACGTTAGCACGTAATAGTATATAACGTTATACGTTAGTACGTAATAGTATATAACGTTATACGTTGTTACGTATTAGTATATAACGTTATACGTCATTACGTAATAGTATATAACGTTATACGTCAGTACGTAATAGTATATAACGTTACACGTTAGCACGTAATAGTATATAACGTTATACGTTAGCACGTGATAGTATATAACGTTACACGTTAGTACATAATAGTATATAACGTTATACGTTAGTACGTAATAGTACATAACGTTATACGTTAGTACGTAATAGTACATAACGTTATACGTTAGTACGTAATAGTATATAACGTTATACGACATCAGGTAATACTATATAACGTTACACGTTAGTACGTAATAGTGTATAACGATATACGTTATTACGTATTAGTATATAACGTTATACGTTGTTACGTATTAGTATATAACGTTATACGTCATTACGTACTAGTATATAACGTTATACGTCAGTACGTAATAGTATATAACGTTACACGTTAGCACGTAATAGTATATAACGTTATACGTTAGCACGTAATAGTATATAACGTTATACGTTAGTACGTAATAGTATATAACGTTATACGGCATCAGATAATACTATATAACGTTACACGTTAGTACGTATTAGATAATAACGTAATACGTTAGTACGTAATAGGATATAACGTTATACGATATAAGGTAATACTCAATAACGTTATACGTCATTACATAATAGTATATAACGTTATACGTCATTACGTAATAGTATATAACGTTATACGATATTACGTATTAGTATATAACGTTCTACGTTATTACGTATTGGTATATAACGTTCTACGTTATTACGTATTAGTATATAACGTTATACGTCATTACGTAATAGTATATAACATTATACGTTATAACGTAATAGTATATAACGTTATACGTTAGTACGCAATAGTACATAACGTTATTCGTTAGTACGTAATAGTATATAACGTTATACGACATCAGGTAATACTATATAACGTTACACGTTAGTACGTAATAGTGTATAACGATATACGTTATTACGTATTAGTATATAACGTTATACGTCATTACGTAATACTATATAACGTTACACGTTAGTACGTAATAGTATATAACGTTATACGTTAGTACGTAATAGTACATAACGTTGTACGTTAGTACGTAATAGTACATAACGTTGTACGTTAGTACGTAATAGTATATAGCGTTATACGACATCAGATAATACTATATAACGTTACACGTTAGTACGTAATAGTATATAACGTTATACGTTAGTACGTAATAGTATATAACGTTATACGGTATCAGGTAATACTATATAACGTTAAACGTTAGTACGTAATATTATATAACGTTATACGTTAGTACGTAATAGTACATAACGTTATACGTTAGTACGTAATAGTATATAACGTTATACGACATCAGCTAATACTATATAACGTTACACGTTAGTACGTAATAGTGTATAACGATATACGTTATTACGTATTAGTATATAACGTTATACGTTGTTACGTATTAGTGTATAACGTTATACGTCATTACGTACTAGTATATAACGTTATACGTTAGTACGTAATAGTATATAACGTTACACGTTAGCACGTAATAGTATATAACGTTATACGTTAGCACGTAATAGTATATAACGTTATACGTTAGCACGTAATAGTATATAACGTTATACGTTAGTACGTATTAGTTTATAACGTTATACGTTAGTACGTAATAGTATATAACGTTATACCTCATTACGTATTAGTTTTTTTGTTGTACGTTAGTACGTAATAGTATATAACGTTATACGGCATCAGATAATACTATATAACGTTACACGTTAGTACGTATTAGATAATAACGTAATACGTTAGTACGTAATAGGATATAACGTTATACGATATAAGGTAATACTCAATAACGTTATACGTCATTACATAATAGTATATAACGTTATACGTCATTACGTAATAGTATATAACGTTATACGATATTACGTATTAGTATATAACGTTATACGATATTACGTATTAGTATATAACGTTACACGTTATTACGTAATAGTATATATCGTTATACGACATTACGTATTAGTTTATAACGTTCTACGTTAGTACGTAATAGTATATAGCGTTATACGTTATTACGTAATAATATATAACGTTATACGTCATTACGTATTACTATATAACGTTATACGTCATCAGGTTATACTATATAACGTTACACGTTAGTACGTAATAGAGTATAACGTTATACGTTAGTACGTAATAGGATATAAAGTGATACGTCATTGCGTAATAGTATATAACGATATACGTCATTGCTTAATAGTATATAACGTTACACGTTAGTACGTAATAGTATATAACGTTATACGTCATTACGTATTAGTTTATAACGTTATACGTTAGTACGTAATTGTATATAACGTTATACGGCATCAGGTAATACTATATAACGTTACACGTTAGTACGTACCAGATAATAACGTTATACGTTAGTACGTAATAGGATATAGCGTTATACGTTATAAGGTAATACTCAATAACGTTATTCGTCATTACATAATAATATATAACGATATACGTCATTACGTAATAGTATATAACGTTATACGTTAGTACGTAATAGTATATAACGTTATACGTTATTACGTATTAGTATATAACGTTATGCGGCATCAGGTAATACTATACAACGTTACACGTTAGTACGTATTAGATAATAACGTTATACGTTAGTATCGAAATAGGATATAACGTTATACGTTATAAGGTAATACTCAATAACGTTATACGTCATTACATAATAGTATATAACGTTATACGTCATTACGTATTAGTATATAATGTTATACGTCATCAGGTAGTACTATATAACGTTACACGTTAGTACGTAATATTATATATCGTTACACGTTATTACGTAATAGTATATATCGTTATACGTCATTACGTATTAGTTTATAACGTTCTACGTTAGTACGTAATAGTATATAACGTTATACGTCATTACGTATTAGTATATAACGTTATACGTTAGTACGTAATAGTATATAACGTTATACGTCATCTGGTAATACTATATAACGTTATACGTCATTACATAACAGTATATAACGTTACACGTCATTACGTAATAGTATATAACGTTATACGTTAGTACGTAATAGTGTATAACGTTATACGTTGTACGTATTAGTATATAACGTTATACGTTAGTACGTAATAGTATATAACGTTATACGTCATCTGGTAATACTATATAACGTTATACGTCATTACATAACAGTATATAACGTTACACGTCATTACGTAATAGTATATAACGTTATACGTCATTGCGTAATAGTAAATAACGTTATACGTTAGTACGTAATTGTATATAACGTTATACGTCATTACGTATTAGTTTATAACGTTATACGTTAGTACGTAATAGTATATAACGTTATACGACATCAGGTAATACTATATAACGTTACACGTTAGTACGTAATAGTGTATAACGATATACGTTATTACGTATTAGTTTATAACGTTATACGTTAGTACGTAATAGTATATAGCGTTATACGTCATTGCGTAATAGTATATAACGTTATACGTCATTGCGTAATAGTATATAACGTTATACGTTAGTACGTTATTGTATATAACGTTATACGTCATCAGGTAATACTATATTACGTTACACGTTATTACGTAATAATATATAACGTTATACGTCATCAGGTAATACGATATAGCGTTACACGTTAGTACGTAATAGTATATAACGATATACGTTATTACGTAATAGTATATAACGTTATACGTTGTACGTATTAGTATATCACGTTATACGTCATCAGGTAATACTATATAACGTTACACGTTAGTACGTAATAGAGTATAACGTTATACGTTAGTACGTAATAGTATATAACGTTATACGTTAGCACATAATAATATATAACGTTATACGTTAGTACGTAATAGGATATAACGTTATACGTTATAAGGTAATACTCAATAACGTTATACGTCATTGCGTATTAGTATATATCGTTATACGTCATTAGGTAATACTATATAACGTTACACGTTAGTACTTAATAGAGTATAACGTTATACGTTAGTACGTAATAGTATATAACGTTATACGTCATCTGGTAATACTATATAACGTTTCACGTCAGTACGTATTAGATAATAACGTTATACGTTAGTACGTAATAGGATATAACGTTATACGTTATCAGGTAATACTCAATAACGTTATACGTCATTACACAAGAGTATATAACGTTATACGTCATTACGTATTAGTATATAACGTTATACGTTAGTACGTAATATTATATAACGTTATACGTCATCTGGTAATACTATATAACGTTATACGTCATTACATAATAGTATATAACGTTACACGTCATTACGTAATAGTATATAACGTTATACGTTAGTACGTAATAGTGGATAACGTTATACGTTGTACGTATTAGTATATAACGTTATACGTCATTACATACTAGTATAGAAAGTTATACGTCATTGCGTGATAGTAAATAACGTTATACGTTAGTACGTAATTGTATATAACGTTATACGTCATTACGTATTAGTTTATAACGTTATACGTTAGTACGTAATAGTGTATAACGATATACGTTATTACGTATTAGTATATAACGTTATACGTTGTACGTATTAGTATATAACGTTATACGTCATTACATACTAGTATATAACGTTATACGTTAGTACGTAATAGTATATAACGTTACACGATAGCACGTAATAGTATATAACGTTATACGTTAGCACGTAATAGTATATAACGTTATACGTTAGTACGTAACAGTATATAACGTTATACGTCATTACGTATTAGTTTATAACGTTACACGTTAGTACGTATTAGATAATAACGTTATACGGCATCAGGTTATACTATATAACGTTACACGTTAGTACGTAATAGTATATAACGATATACGTTATTACGTAATAGTATATAACGTTATACGTTGTACGTATTAGTATATAACGTTATACGTCATCAGGTAATACTATATAACGTTACACGTTAGTACGTAATAGAGTATAACGTTATACGGTAGTACGTAATAGTATATAACGTTATACGTTAGCACGTAATATTATATAACGTTATTCGTTAGTACGTATTAGTTTATAACGTTATACGTTAGTACGTAATAGTATATAACGTTATACGTTATTACGTATTAGTATATAACGTTATACGGCATCAGGTAATACTATATAACGTTACACGTTAGTACGTAATAGAATATAACGTTATACGTTAGTACGTAATAGGACGTAATATACGTTATAAGGTAATACTCAATAACGTTATACGTCATTGCATAATAGTATATAACGTTATACGTCATTACATACTAGTATATAACGTTATACGTCATTGCGTGATAGTAAATAACGTTATACGTTAGTACGTAATTGTATATAACGTTATACGTCATTACGTATTAGTTTATAACGTTATACGTTAGTACGTAATAGTGTATAACGATATACGTTATTACGTATTAGTATATAACGTTATACGTTGTACGTATTAGTATATAACGTTATACGTCATTACATACTAGTATATAACGTTATACGTTAGTACGTAATATTATATAACGTTACACGATAGCACGTAATAGTATATAACGTTATACGTTAGCACGTAATAGTATATAACGTTATACGTTAGTACGTAACAGTATATAACGTTATACGTCATTACGTATTAGTTTATAACGTTACACGTTAGTACGTATTAGATAATAACGTTATACGTTAGTAGGTGATAGGATATAACGTTATACGTTATAAGGTAATACTCAATAACGTTATACGTCATTACATAATAGTATATAACGTTATACGTTAGTACGTAATAGTATATAACGTTATACGATAGTACGTAATAGTATATAACGTTACACGTTAGTACGTAATAGTATATAACGTTATACGTTAGTACGTAATTGGATATGACGTTATACGTCATTACGTAATACTATATAACGTAACAAGTTAGTTCGTTATAGTATATAACGTTATACGTTAGTACGTAATAGTGTATAACGTTATACGTTATTGCGTATTAGTATATAACGTTATACGGCATCAGGTTATACTATATAACGTTACACGTTAGTACGTAATAGTATATAACGATATACGTTATTACGTAATAGTATATAACGTTATACGTTGTACGTATTAGTATATAACGTTATACGTCATCAGGTAATACTATATAACGTTACACGTTAGTACGTAATAGAGTATAACGTTATACGGTAGTACGTAATAGTATATAACGTTATACGATAGCACGTAATATTATATAACGTTATTCGTTAGTACGTATTAGTTTATAACGTTATACGTTAGTACGTAATAGTATATAACGTTATACGTTATTACGTATTAGTATATAACGTTATACGGCATCAGGTAATACTATATAACGTTACACGTTAGTACGTAATAGAATATAACGTTATACGTTAGTACGTAATAGGACGTAATATACGTTATAAGGTAATACTCAATAACGTTATACGTCATTGCATAATAGTATATAACGTTATACGTCATTACATACTAGTATATAACGTTATACGTCATTGCGTGATAGTAAAAAACGTTATACGTTAGTACGTAATTGTATATAACGTTATACGTCATTACGTATTAGTTTATAACGTTATACGTTAGTACGTAATAGTGTATAACGATATACGTTATTACGTATTAGTATATAACGTTATACGTTGTACGTATTAGTATATAACGTTATACGTCATTACATACTAGTATATAACGTTATACGTTAGTACGTAATAGTATATAACGTTACACGATAGCACGTAATAGTATATAACGTTATACGTTAGCACGTAATAGTATATAACGTTATACGTTAGTACGTAACAGTATATAACGTTATACGTCATTACGTATTAGTTTATAACGTTACACGTTAGTACGTATTAGATAATAACGTTATACGTTAGTAGGTGATAGGATATAACGTTATACGTTATAAGGTAATACTCAATAACGTTATACGTCATTACATAATAGTATATAACGTTATACGTTAGTACGTAATAGTATATAACGTTATACGATAGTACGTAATAGTATATAACGTTACACGTTAGTACGTAATAGTATATAACGTTATACGTTAGTACGTAATAGGATATGACGTTATACGTCATTACGTAATACTATATAACGTAACAAGTTAGTTCGTTATAGTATATAACGTTATACGTTAGTACGTAATAGTGTATAACGTTATACGTTATTGCGTATTAGTATATAACGTTATACGGCATCAGGTTATACTATATAACGTTACACGTTAGTACGTAATAGTATATAACGATATACGTTATTACGTAATAGTATATAACGTTATACGTTGTACGTATTAGTATATAACGTTATACGTCATCAGGTAATACTATATAACGTTACACGTTAGTACGTAATAGAGTATAACGTTATACGGTAGTACGTAATAGTATATAACGTTATACGTTAGCACGTAATATTATATAACGTTATTCGTTAGTACGTATTAGTTTATAACGTTATACGTTAGTACGTAATAGTATATAACGTTATACGTTATTACGTATTAGTATATAACGTTATACGGCATCAGGTAATACTATATAACGTTACACGTTAGTACGTAATAGAATATAACGTTATACGTTAGTACGTAATAGGACGTAATATACGTTATAAGGTAATACTCAATAACGTTATACGTCATTGCATAATAGTATATAACGTTATACGTCATTACGTATTAGTATATAACATTATACGTTAGTACGTTATTGTATATAACGTTATACGTCATCAGGTAATACTATATTACGTTATACGTTATTACGTAATAATATATAACGTTATACGTCATCAGGTAATACGATATAGCGTTACACGTTAGTACGTAATAGTATATAACGATATACGTTATTACGTAATAGTATATAACGTTATACGTTGTACGTATTAGTATATCACGTTATACGTCATCAGGTAATACTATATAACGTTACACGTTAGTACGTAATAGAGTATAACGTTATACGGTAGTACGTAATAGGACGTAATATACGTTATAAGGTAATACTCAATAACGTTATACGTCATTGCATAATAGTATATAACGTTATACGTCATTACGTATTAGTATATAACATTATACGTTAGTACGTTATTGTATATAACGTTATACGTCATCAGGTAATACTATATTACGTTATACGTTATTACGTAATAATATATAACGTTATACGTCATCAGGTAATACGATATAGCGTTACACGTTAGTACGTAATAGTATATAACGATATACGTTATTACGTAATAGTATATAACGTTATACGTTGTACGTATTAGTATATCACGTTATACGTCATCAGGTAATACTATATAACGTTACACGTTAGTACGTAATAGAGTATAACGTTATACGTTAGTACGTAATAGTATATAACGTTATACGTTAGCACGTAATAATATATAACGTTATACGTTAGTACGTATTAGTTTATAACGTTACACGTTAGTACGTAATAGTATATAACGATATACGTTAGTACGTAATAGGATATGACGTTATACGTCATTACGTAATACTATATAACGTTACACGTTAGTACGTAATAGTATATAACGTTATACGATAGTACGTAATAGTATATAACGTTATACGTTAGTATGTAATAGTATATAACGTTATACGTCATCAGGTAATACTATATTACGTTACACGTTATTACGTAATAGTATATAACGTTATACGTCATCTGGTAATACTATATAACGTTATACGTCATTACATAATAGTATATAACGTTATACGTCATTACGTATTAGTTTATATCGTTATACGTTAGTACGTAATAGTATATAACGTTATACGGCATCAGGTAATACTATATAACGTTACACGTTAGTACGTATTAGATAATATCGTTATACGTTAGTACGTAATAGGATATAACGTTATACGTTATAAGGTAATACTCAATAACGTCATACGTCATTACATAATAGTATATAACTTTATACGTTAGTACGTAATAGTATATGACGTTATACGATAGTACGTAATAGTACATAACGTTACACGTTAGTACGTAATAGTGTATAACGATATACCTTATTACGTATTCGTATATAACGTTATACGTCATTACGTATTAGTTTATAACGTTACACGTTAGTACGTAATAGTATATAACGTTATACGTTAGTACGTAATTGGATATGACGTTATACGTCATTACGTAATACTATATAACGTTACACGTTAGTACGTAATAGTATATAACGTTACACGTTAGTACGTAATAGTATATAAGGTTATACGTCATTGCGTAATAGTATATAACGTTATACGTCATTGCGTAATAGTATATAACGTTATACGTTAGTACGTTATTGTATATAACGTTATACGTCATCAGGTAATACTATATTACGTTACACGTTATTACGTAATAATATATAACGTTATACGTCATCAGGTAATACTATATAACGTTACACGTTAGTACGTAATAGTATATAACGATATACGTTATTACGTAATAGTATATAGCGTTATACGTTGTACGTATTAGTATATAACGTTATACGTCATCAGGTAATACTATATAACGTTACACGTCAGTACGTAATAGCGTATAACGTTATACGTTAGTACGTAATAGTATATAACGTTATACGACATAAGGTAATACTATATAACGTTACACGTTAGTACGTAATAGTGTATAACGATATACGTTATTACGTATTAGTATATAACGTTATACGTCTTTACGTAATAGTGTATAACGTTATACGTCATCAGGTAATACTATATAACGTTACACGTTAGTACGTAATAGAGTATAACGTTATACGTTAGTACGTAATAGTATATAACGTTATACGTTATCAGGTAATACTCAATAACGTTATACGTCATTACACAATAGTATATAACGTTATACGTCATTACGTATTAGTATATAACGTTATACGTTAGTACGTAATAGTATATAACGTTATACGTTAGTACGTAATAGTGGATAACGTTATACGTTGTACGTATTAGTATATAACGTTATACGTCATTACATACTAGTATATAACGTTATACGTCATTGCGTGATAGTAAATAACGTTATACGTTAGTACGTAATTGTATATAACGTTATACGTCATTACGTATTAGTTTATAACGTTATACGTTAGTACGTAATAGTGTATAACGATATACGTTATTACGTATTAGTATATAACGTTATACGTTGTACGTATTAGTATATAACGTTATACGTCATTACATACTAGTATATAACGTTATACGTTAGTACGTAATAGTATATAACGTTACACGTTAGCACGTAATAGTATATAACGTTATACGTCATTACGTATTAGTTTATAACGTTACACGTTAGTACGTATTAGATAATAACGTTATACGTTAGTAGGTGATAGGATATAACGTTATACGTTATAAGGTAATACTCAATAACGTTATACGTCATTACATAATAGTATATAACGTTATACGTCATTACGTAATAGTATATAACGTTATACGTTAGTACGTAATAGTATATAACGTTATACGATAGTACGTAATAGTATATAACGTTACACGTTAGTACGTAATAGTATATAACGTTATACGTTAGTACGTAATAGGATATGACGTTATACGTCATTACGTAATACTATATAACGTAACAAGTTAGTTCGTAATAGTATATAACGTTATACGTTAGTACGTAATAGTGTATAACGTTATACGTTATTGCGTATTAGTATATAACGTTATACGGCATCAGGTTATACTATATAACGTTACACGTTAGTACGTAATAGTATATAACGATATACGTTATTACGTAATAGTATATAACGTTATACGTTGTACGTATTAGTATATAACGTTATACGTCATCAGGTAATACTATATAACGTTACACGTTAGTACGTAATAGAGTATAACGTTATACGTTAGTACGTAATAGTATATAACGTTATACGTTAGCACGTAATATTATATAACGTTATTCGTTAGTACGTATTAGTTTATAACGTTATACGTTAGTACGTAATAGTATATAACGTTATACGTTATTACGTATTAGTATATAACGTTATACGGCATCAGGTAATACTATATAACGTTACACGTTAGTACGTAATAGAATATAACGTTATACGTTAGTACGTAATAGGACGTAATATACGTTATAAGGTAATACTCAATAACGTTATACGTCATTGCATAATAGTATATAACGTTATACGTCATTACGTATTAGTATATAACATTATACGTTAGTACGTTATTGTATATAACGTTATACGTCATCAGGTAATACTATATTACGTTACACGTTATTACGTAATAATATATAACGTTATACGTCATCAGGTAATACGATATAGCGTTACACGTTTGTACGTAATAGTATATAACGATATACGTTATTACGTAATAGTATATAACGTTATACGTTGTACGTATTAGTATATCACGTTAAACGTCATCAGGTAATACTATATAACGTTACACGTTAGTACGTAATAGAGTATAACGTTATACGTTAGTACGTAATAGTATATAACGTTATACGTTAGCACGTAATAATATATAACGTTATACGTTAGTACGTATTAGTTTATAACGTTACACGTTAGTACGTAATAGTATATAACGTTATACGTTAGTACGTAATAGGATATGACGTTATACGTTATTACGTAATAGTATATAACGTTATACGTTGTACGTATTAGTATATCACGTTATACGTCATCAGGTAATACTATATAACGTTACACGTTAGTACGTAATAGAGTATAACGTTATACGTTAGTACGTAATAGTATATAACGTTATACGTTAGCACGTAATAATATATAACGTTATACGTTAGTACGTATTAGTTTATAACGTTACACGTTAGTACGTAATAGTATATAACGTTATACGTTAGTACGTAATAGGATATGACGTTATACGTCATTACGTAATAGTATATAACGTTATACGTTAGTACGTAATAGGATATGACGTTATACGTCATTACGTAATACTATATAACGTTACACGTTAGTACGTAATAGTATATAACGTTATACGTCATCAGGTAATACTATATTACGTTACACGTTATTACGTAATAGTATATAACGTTATACGTCATCTGGTAATACTATATAACGTTATACGTCATTACATAATAGTATATAACGTTATACGTCATTACGTATTAGTTTATATCGTTATACGTTAGTACGTAATAGTATATAACGTTATACGGCATCAGGTAATACTATATAACGTTACACGTTAGTACGTACTAGATAATATCGTTATACGTTAGTACGTAATAGGATATAACGTTATACGTTATAAGGTAATACTCAATAACGTCATACGTCATTACATAATAGTATATAACGTTATACGTTAGTACGTAATAGTATATGACGTTATACCATAGTACGTAATAGTATATAACGTTACACGTTAGTACGTAATAGTGTATAACGATATACGTTATTACGTATTTGTATATATCGTAATACGTCATTACGTATTAGTTTATAACGTTACACGTTAGTACGTAATAGAGTATAACGTTATACGTTAGTACGTATTAGATAATAACGTTATACGTTAGTACGTAATAGGATATAACGTTATACGTTATAAGGTAATACTCAATAACGTTATACGTCATTACATAATAGTATATAACGTTATACGTCATTACGTATTAGTATATAACGTTATACGACATCAGGTAATACTATATAACGTTACACGTTAGTACGTAATAGAGTATAACGTTATACGTTAGTACGTAATAGGATATAACGTTATACGTTATAAGGTAATACTCAATAACATTATACTTCATTACATAATAGTATATAACGTTATACGTCATTACGTATTAGTATATAACGTTACACTTTATTACGTAATAGTATATACCGTTATACGTCATTACGTATTAGTTTATAACGTTCTACGTTAGTACGTAATAGTATATAGCGTTATTCGTTATTACGTAATAATATATAACGTTATACGTCATTACGTATTAGAATATAACGTTATACGTCATCAGCTAATACTATATAACGTTACACGTTAGTACGTAATAGAATATAACGTTATACGTTAGTACGAAATAGGATATAACGTTATATGTTATAAGGTAATACTCAATAACGTTATACGTCATTGCATAATAGTATATAACGTTATACGTCATTACGTATTAGTATATAACATTATACGTTAGTACGTAATAGTATATAACGTTATTCGTTAGTACGTAATAGTATATAACGTTATACGTCATTACGTATTAGTTTATAACGTTATACGTTAGTACGTAATAGTATATAGCGTTATACGTCATTGCGTAATAGTGTATAACGTTATACGTCATTGCGTAATAGTATATAACGTTATACGTTAGTACGTTATTGTACATAACGTTATACGTCATCAGGTAATACTATATTACGTTACACGTTATTACGTATTAATATATAACGTTATACGTCATCAGGTAATACTATATAACGTTACACGTTAGTACGTAATAGTATATAACGATATACGTTATTACGTATTAGTATATAACG
Organism: Bombus pascuorum; assembly: GCF_905332965.1. Taxonomy (NCBI): domain Eukaryota; kingdom Metazoa; phylum Arthropoda; class Insecta; order Hymenoptera; family Apidae; genus Bombus; species Bombus pascuorum. The sequence continues at coordinate 516,981 of NW_026869749.1, read as the reverse complement.
TTATACGTTGTACGTATTAGTATATAACGTTATACATCATCAGGTAATACTATATAACGTTACACGTTAGTACGTAATAGAGTATAACGTTATACGTTAGTACGTAATAGTATATAACGTTATACGTTAGCACGTAATAATATATAACGTTATACGTTAGTACGTATTAGTTTATAACGTTATACGTTAGTACGTGATAGTATATGACGTTATACTTCATTACGTATTAGTTTATAACGTTCTACGTTAGTACGTAATAGTATATAGCGTTATTCGTTATTACGTAATAATATATAACGTTATACGTCATTACGTATTAGAATATAACGTTATACGTCATCAGCTAATACTATATAACGTTACACGTTAGTACGTAATAGAATATAACGTTATACGTTAGTACGAAATAGGATATAACGTTATATGTTATAAGGTAATACTCAATAACGTTATACGTCATTGCATAATAGTATATAACGTTATACGTCATTACGTATTAGTATATAACATTATACGTTAGTACGTAATAGTATATAACGTTATTCGTTAGTACGTAATAGTATATAACGTTATACGTCATTACGTATTAGTTTATAACGTTATACGTTAGTACGTAATAGTATATAGCGTTATACGTCATTGCGTAATAGTGTATAACGTTATACGTCATTGCGTAATAGTATATAACGTTATACGTTAGTACGTTATTGTACATAACGTTATACGTCATCAGGTAATACTATATTACGTTACACGTTATTACGTATTAATATATAACGTTATACGTCATCAGGTAATACTATATAACGTTACACGTTAGTACGTAATAGTATATAACGATATACGTTATTACGTATTAGTATATAACGTTATACGTTGTACGTATTAGTATATAACGTTATACATCATCAGGTAATACTATATAACGTTACACGTTAGTACGTAATAGAGTATAACGTTATACGTTAGTACGTAATAGTATATAACGTTATACGTTAGCACGTAATAATATATAACGTTATACGTTAGTACGTATTAGTTTATAACGTTATACGTTAGTACGTGATAGTATATGACGTTATACTTCATTACGTATTAGTTTATAACGTTATACGTTAGTACGTAATTGTATATAACGTTATACGGCATCAGGTAATACTATATAACGTTACACGTTAGTACGTACTAGATAATAACGTTATACGTTAGTACGTAATAGGATATAGCGTTATACGTTATAAGGTAATACTCAATAACGTTATACGTCATTACATAATAGTATATAACGTTATACGTCATTACGTATTAGTTTATAACGTTACACGTTAGTACGTAATAGTATATAACGTTATACGTTAGTACGTAATTGGATATGACGTTATACGTCATTACGTAATACTATATAACGTTACACGTTAGTACGTAATAGTATATAACGTTACACGTTAGTACGTAATAGTATATAACGTTATACGTCATTGCGTAATAGTATATAACGTTATACGTCATTGCGTAATAGTATATAACGTTATACGTTAGTACGTTATTGTATATAACGTTATACGTCATCAGGTAATACTATATTACGTTACACGTTATTACGTAATAATATATAACGTTATACGTCATCAGGTAATACTATATAACGTTACACGTTAGTACGTAATAGTATATAACGATATACGTTATTACGTAATAGTATATAGCGTTATACGTTGTACGTATTAGTATATAACGTTATACGTCATCAGGTAATACTATATAACGTTACACGTCAGTACGTAATAGCGTATAACGTTATACGTTAGTACGTAATAGTATATAACGTTATACGACATAAGGTAATACTATATAACGTTACACGTTAGTACGTAATAGTGTATAACGATATACGTTATTACGTATTAGTATATAACGTTATACGTCTTTACGTAATAGTGTATAACGTTATACGTCATCAGGTAATACTATATAACGTTACACGTTAGTACGTAATAGAGTATAACGTTATACGTTAGTACGTAATAGTATATAACGTTATACGTTATCAGGTAATACTCAATAACGTTATACGTCATTACACAATAGTATATAACGTTATACGTCATTACGTATTAGTATATAACGTTATACGTTAGTACGTAATAGTATATAACGTTATACGTTAGTACGTAATAGTGGATAACGTTATACGTTGTACGTATTAGTATATAACGTTATACGTCATTACATACTAGTATATAACGTTATACGTCATTGCGTGATAGTAAATAACGTTATACGTTAGTACGTAATTGTATATAACGTTATACGTCATTACGTATTAGTTTATAACGTTATACGTTAGTACGTAATAGTGTATAACGATATACGTTATTACGTATTAGTATATAACGTTATACGTTGTACGTATTAGTATATAACGTTATACGTCATTACATACTAGTATATAACGTTATACGTTAGTACGTAATAGTATATAACGTTACACGTTAGCACGTAATAGTATATAACGTTATACGTCATTACGTATTAGTTTATAACGTTACACGTTAGTACGTATTAGATAATAACGTTATACGTTAGTAGGTGATAGGATATAACGTTATACGTTATAAGGTAATACTCAATAACGTTATACGTCATTACATAATAGTATATAACGTTATACGTCATTACGTAATAGTATATAACGTTATACGTTAGTACGTAATAGTATAACACGTTATACGATAGTACGTAATAGTATATAACGTTACACGTTAGTACGTAATAGTGTATAACGATATACGTTATTACGTATTTGTATATATCGTAATACGTCATTACGTATTAGTTTATAACGTTACACGTTAGTACGTAATAGAGTATAACGTTATACGTTAGTACGTATTAGATAATAACGTTATACGTTAGTACGTAATAGGATATAACGTTATACGTTATAAGGTAATACTCAATAACGTTATACGTCATTACATAATAGTATATAACGTTATACGTCATTACGTATTAGTATATAACGTTATACGACATCAGGTAATACTATATAACGTTACACGTTAGTACGTAATAGAGTATAACGTTATACGTTAGTACGTAATAGGATATAACGTTATACGTTATAAGGTAATACTCAATAACATTATACTTCATTACATAATAGTATATAACGTTATACGTCATTACGTATTAGTATATAACGTTACACTTTATTACGTAATAGTATATACCGTTATACGTCATTACGTATTAGTTTATAACGTTCTACGTTAGTACGTAATAGTATATAGCGTTATTCGTTATTACGTAATAATATATAACGTTATACGTCATTACGTATTAGAATATAACGTTATACGTCATCAGCTAATACTATATAACGTTACACGTTAGTACGTAATAGAATATAACGTTATACGTTAGTACGAAATAGGATATAACGTTATATGTTATAAGGTAATACTCAATAACGTTATACGTCATTGCATAATAGTATATAACGTTATACGTCATTACGTATTAGTATATAACATTATACGTTAGTACGTAATAGTATATAACGTTATTCGTTAGTACGTAATAGTATATAACGTTATACGTCATTACGTATTAGTTTATAACGTTATACGTTAGTACGTAATAGTATATAGCGTTATACGTCATTGCGTAATAGTGTATAACGTTATACGTCATTGCGTAATAGTATATAACGTTATACGTTAGTACGTTATTGTACATAACGTTATACGTCATCAGGTAATACTATATTACGTTACACGTTATTACGTATTAATATATAACGTTATACGTCATCAGGTAATACTATATAACGTTACACGTTAGTACGTAATAGTATATAACGATATACGTTATTACGTATTAGTATATAACGTTATACGTTGTACGTATTAGTATATAACGTTATACATCATCAGGTAATACTATATAACGTTACACGTTAGTACGTAATAGAGTATAACGTTATACGTTAGTACGTAATAGTATATAACGTTATACGTTAGCACGTAATAATATATAACGTTATACGTTAGTACGTATTAGTTTATAACGTTATACGTTAGTACGTGATAGTATATGACGTTATACTTCATTACGTATTAGTTTATAACGTTCTACGTTAGTACGTAATAGTATATAGCGTTATTCGTTATTACGTAATAATATATAACGTTATACGTCATTACGTATTAGAATATAACGTTATACGTCATCAGCTAATACTATATAACGTTACACGTTAGTACGTAATAGAATATAACGTTATACGTTAGTACGAAATAGGATATAACGTTATATGTTATAAGGTAATACTCAATAACGTTATACGTCATTGCATAATAGTATATAACGTTATACGTCATTACGTATTAGTATATAACATTATACGTTAGTACGTAATAGTATATAACGTTATTCGTTAGTACGTAATAGTATATAACGTTATACGTCATTACGTATTAGTTTATAACGTTATACGTTAGTACGTAATAGTATATAGCGTTATACGTCATTGCGTAATAGTGTATAACGTTATACGTCATTGCGTAATAGTATATAACGTTATACGTTAGTACGTTATTGTACATAACGTTATACGTCATCAGGTAATACTATATTACGTTACACGTTATTACGTATTAATATATAACGTTATACGTCATCAGGTAATACTATATAACGTTACACGTTAGTACGTAATAGTATATAACGATATACGTTATTACGTATTAGTATATAACGTTATACGTTGTACGTATTAGTATATAACGTTATACATCATCAGGTAATACTATATAACGTTACACGTTAGTACGTAATAGAGTATAACGTTATACGTTAGTACGTAATAGTATATAACGTTATACGTTAGCACGTAATAATATATAACGTTATACGTTAGTACGTATTAGTTTATAACGTTATACGTTAGTACGTGATAGTATATGACGTTATACTTCATTACGTATTAGTTTATAACGTTATACGTTAGTACGTAATTGTATATAACGTTATACGGCATCAGGTAATACTATATAACGTTACACGTTAGTACGTACTAGATAATAACGTTATACGTTAGTACGTAATAGGATATAGCGTTATACGTTATAAGGTAATACTCAATAACGTTATACGTCATTACATAATAGTATATAACGTTATACGTCATTACGTATTAGTTTATAACGTTACACGTTAGTACGTAATAGTATATAACGTTATACGTTAGTACGTAATTGGATATGACGTTATACGTCATTACGTAATACTATATAACGTTACACGTTAGTACGTAATAGTATATAACGTTACACGTTAGTACGTAATAGTATATAACGTTATACGTCATTGCGTAATAGTATATAACGTTATACGTCATTGCGTAATAGTATATAACGTTATACGTTAGTACGTTATTGTATATAACGTTATACGTCATCAGGTAATACTATATTACGTTACACGTTATTACGTAATAATATATAACGTTATACGTCATCAGGTAATACTATATAACGTTACACGTTAGTACGTAATAGTATATAACGATATACGTTATTACGTAATAGTATATAGCGTTATACGTTGTACGTATTAGTATATAACGTTATACGTCATCAGGTAATACTATATAACGTTACACGTCAGTACGTAATAGCGTATAACGTTATACGTTAGTACGTAATAGTATATAACGTTATACGACATAAGGTAATACTATATAACGTTACACGTTAGTACGTAATAGTGTATAACGATATACGTTATTACGTATTAGTATATAACGTTATACGTCTTTACGTAATAGTGTATAACGTTATACGTCATCAGGTAATACTATATAACGTTACACGTTAGTACGTAATAGAGTATAACGTTATACGTTAGTACGTAATAGTATATAACGTTATACGTTATCAGGTAATACTCAATAACGTTATACGTCATTACACAATAGTATATAACGTTATACGTCATTACGTATTAGTATATAACGTTATACGTTAGTACGTAATAGTATATAACGTTATACGTTAGTACGTAATAGTGGATAACGTTATACGTTGTACGTATTAGTATATAACGTTATACGTCATTACATACTAGTATATAACGTTATACGTCATTGCGTGATAGTAAATAACGTTATACGTTAGTACGTAATTGTATATAACGTTATACGTCATTACGTATTAGTTTATAACGTTATACGTTAGTACGTAATAGTGTATAACGATATACGTTATTACGTATTAGTATATAACGTTATACGTTGTACGTATTAGTATATAACGTTATACGTCATTACATACTAGTATATAACGTTATACGTTAGTACGTAATAGTATATAACGTTACACGTTAGCACGTAATAGTATATAACGTTATACGTCATTACGTATTAGTTTATAACGTTACACGTTAGTACGTATTAGATAATAACGTTATACGTTAGTAGGTGATAGGATATAACGTTATACGTTATAAGGTAATACTCAATAACGTTATACGTCATTACATAATAGTATATAACGTTATACGTCATTACGTAATAGTATATAACGTTATACGTTAGTACGTAATAGTATAACACGTTATACGATAGTACGTAATAGTATATAACGTTACACGTTAGTACGTAATAGTATATAACGTTATACGTTAGTACGTAATAGGATATGACGTTATACGTCATTACGTAATACTATATAACGTAACAAGTTAGTTCGTAATAGTATATAACGTTATACGTTAGTACGTAATAGTGTATAACGTTATACGTTATTGCGTATTAGTATATAACGTTATACGGCATCAGGTTATACTATATAACGTTATTCGTTAGTACGTATTAGTTTATAACGTTACACGTTAGTACGTAATAGAGTATAACGTTATACGTTAGTACGTAATAGTATATAACGTTATACGTTAGCACGTAATAATATATAACGTTATACGTTAGTACGTATTAGTTTATAACGTTACACGTTAGTACGTAATAGTATATAACGTTATACGTTAGTACGTAATATGATATGACGTTATACGTCATTACGTAATAGTATATAACGTTATACGTTAGTACGTAATAGGATATGACGTTATACGTCATTACGTAATACTATATAACGTTACACGTTAGTACGTAATAGTATATAACGTTATACGTCATCAGGTAATACTATATTACGTTACACGTTATTACGTAATAGTATATAACGTTATACGTCATCTGGTAATACTATATAACGTTATACGTCATTACATAATAGTATATAACGTTATACGTCATTACGTATTAGTTTATATCGTTATACGTTAGTACGTAATAGTATATAACGTTATACGGCATCAGGTAATACTATATAACGTTACACGTTAGTACGTATTAGATAATATCGTTATACGTTAGTACGTAATAGGATATAACGTTATACGTTATAAGGTAATACTCAATAACGTCATACGTCATTACATAATAGTATATAACGTTATACGTTAGTACGTAATAGTATATGACGTTATACCATAGTACGTAATAGTATATAACGTTACACGTTAGTACGTAATAGTGTATAACGATATACGTTATTACGTATTTGTATATATCGTTATACGTCATTACGTATTAGTTTATAACGTTACACGTTAGTACGTAATAGAGTATAACGTTATACGTTAGTACGTATTAGATAATAACGTTATACGTTAGTACGTAATAGGATATAACGTTATACGTTATAAGGTAATACTCAATAACGTTATACGTCATTACATAATAGTATATAACGTTATACGTCATTACGTATTAGTATATAACGTTATACGACATCAGGTAATACTATATAACGTTACACGTTAGTACGTAATAGAGTATAACGTTATACGTTAGTACGTAATAGGATATAACGTTATACGTTATAAGGTAATACTCAATAACATTATACTTCATTACATAATAGTATATAACGTTATACGTCATTACGTATTAGTATATAACGTTACACTTTATTACGTAATAGTATATACCGTTATACGTCATTACGTATTAGTTTATAACGTTCTACGTTAGTACGTAATAGTATATAGCGTTATTCGTTATTACGTAATAATATATAACGTTATACGTCATTACGTATTAGAATATAACGTTATACGTCATCAGCTAATACTATATAACGTTACACGTTAGTACGTAATAGAATATAACGTTATACGTTAGTACGAAATAGGATATAACGTTATATGTTATAAGGTAATACTCAATAACGTTATACGTCATTGCATAATAGTATATAACGTTATACGTCATTACGTATTAGTATATAACATTATACGTTAGTACGTAATAGTATATAACGTTATTCGTTAGTACGTAATAGTATATAACGTTATACGTCATTACGTATTAGTTTATAACGTTATACGTTAGTACGTAATAGTATATAGCGTTATACGTCATTGCGTAATAGTGTATAACGTTATACGTCATTGCGTAATAGTATATAACGTTATACGTTAGCACGTTATTGTACATAACGTTATACGTCATCAGGTAATACTATATTACGTTACACGTTATTACGTATTAATATATAACGTTATACGTCATCAGGTAATACTATATAACGTTACACGTTAGTACGTAATAGTATATAACGATATACGTTATTACGTATTAGTATATAACGTTATACGTTGTACGTATTAGTATATAACGTTATACATCATCAGGTAATACTATATAACGTTACACGTTAGTACGTAATAGAGTATAACGTTATACGTTAGTACGTAATAGTATATAACGTTATACGTTAGCACGTAATAATATATAACGTTATACGTTAGTACGTATTAGTTTATAACGTTATACGTTAGTACGTGATAGTATATGACGTTATACTTCATTACGTATTAGTTTATAACGTTATACGTTAGTACGTAATTGTATATAACGTTATACGGCATCAGGTAATACTATATAACGTTACACGTTAGTACGTACTAGATAATAACGTTATACGTTAGTACGTAATAGGATATAGCGTTATACGTTATAAGGTAATACTCAATAACGTTATACGTCATTACATAATAGTATATAACGTTATACGTCATTACGTATCAGTATATAACGTTATACGATAGTACGTAATAGTATATAACGTTATACGTCATTACGTATTAGTTTATAACGTTATACGTTAGTACGTAATTGTATATAACGTTATACGTCATCAGGTAATACTATATAACGTTACACGTTAGTACGTAATAGTATTTAACGATATACGTTATTACGTATTAGTATATAACGTTATACGTTGTACGTATTAGTATATAACGTTATACATCATCAGGTAATACTATATAACGTTACACGTTAGTACGTAATAGGATATGAAGTTATACGTTAGTACGTAATAGTATATAACGTTATACGTCATCTGGTAATACTATATAACGTTATACGTCGTTACATAATAGTATATAACGTTATACGTCATTACGTATTAGTTTATATCGTTATACGTTAGTACGTAATAGTATATAACGTTATACGGCATCAGGTAATACTATATAACGTTACACGTTAGTACGTATTAGATAATATCGTTATACGTTAGTACGTAATAGGATATAACGTTATACGTTATAAGGTAATACTCAATAACGTTATACGTCATTACATAATAGTACATAACGTTATACGTCATTACGTAATAGTATATAACGTTATACGTTAGTACGTAATAGTATATAACGTTATACGATATTACGCAATAGTATATAACGTTACACGTTAGTACGTGATAGTGTATAACGAAATACGTTATTACGTATTTGTATATAACGTTATACGTCATTACGTATTAGTTTATAACGTAACACGTTAGTACGTAATAGTATATAACGTTATTCGTTAGTACGTATTCGTTTATAACGTTATACGTTAGTACGTAATAGTATATAACGTTGTACGTCATTACGTATTAGTTTATAACGTTATACGTTAGTACGTAATAGTATATAACGTTATACGTCATTACGTATTAGTTTATAACGTTATACGTTAGTACGTAATAGTATATAACGTTATACGTCATCTGGTAATACTATATAACGTTATACGTCATTACATAATAGTATATAACGTTATACGTCATTACGTATTAGTTTATATCGTTATACGTTAGTACGTAATAGTATATAACGTTATACGGCATCAGGTAATACTATATAACGTTACACGTTAGTACGTATTAAATAATATCGTTATACGTTAGTACGTAATAGGATATAACGTTATACGTTATAAGGTAATACTCAATAACGTTATACGTTATAAGGTAATACTCAATAACGTTATACGTCATTACATAATAGTATATAACGTTATACGTCATTACGTAATAGTATATAACGTTATACGTTAGTACGTAATAGTATATAACGTTATGCGATAGTACGTAATAGTATATAACGTTACACGTTAGTACGTAATAGTGTATAACGATATACGTTATTACGTATTTGTATATAACGTTATACGTCATTACGTATTAGTTTATAACGTTCTACGTTAGTACGTAATAGTATATAGCGTTATACGTTATTACGTAATAATATATAACGTTATACGTCATTACGTATTACTATATAACGTTATACGTCATCAGCTAATACTATATAACGTTACACGTTAGTACGTAATAGAATATAACGTTATACGTCATCAGGTAATACTATATAACGTTACACGTTAGTACGTAATAGTATATAACGATATACGTTATTACGTATTAGTATATAACGTTACACGTTGTACGTATTAGTATATAACGTTATACATCATCAGGTAATACTATATAACGTTACACGTTAGTACGTAATAGTATATAACGATATACGTTATTACGTATTAGTATATAACGTTACACGTTGTACGTATTAGTATATAACGTTATACATCATCAGGTAATACTATATAACGTTACACGTTAGTACGTAATAGAGTATAACGTTATACGTTAGTACGTAATAGTATATATCGTTATACGTTAGCACGTAATAATATATAACGTTATACGTTAGTACGTATTAGTTTATAACGTTATACGGCATCAGGTAATACTATATAACGTTACACGTTAGTGCGTAATAGAGTATAACGTTATACGTTAGTACGTAATAGGATATAACGTTATACGACATCAAGTAATACTATATAACGTTACACGTTAGTACGTAATAGTATATAACGTTATACGTTAGCACGTAATAATATATAACGTTATACGTCATTACATAGTAGTATATAACGTTATACGTCATTACGTATTAGTATATAATGTTATACGTCATCAGGTAATACTATATAACGTTACACGTTAGTACGTAATAGAGTATATCGTTATACGTTAGTACGTAATAGTATATAACGTTATACGACATCAGGTAATACTATATAACGTTACACGTTAGTACGTAATAGTGTATAACGATATACGTTATTACGTATTAGTATATAACGTTATACGTCTTTACGTAATAGTGTATAACGTTATACGTTAGTTCGTAATAGTATATAACGTTATACGATATTACGTATTAGTATATAACGTTATACGATATTACGTATTAGTATATAACGTTACACGTTATTACGTAATAGTATATATCGTTATACGTCATTACGTATTAGTTTATAACGTTCTACGTTAGTACGTAATAGTATATAGCGTTATACGTTATTACGTAATAATATATAACGTTATATGTACGTCATTACGTATTACTATATAACGTTATACGTCATCAGGTAATACTATATAACGTTACACGTTAGTACGTAATAGAATATAACGTTATACGTTTGTACGTAATAGGATATAACGTTATACGTTATAAGGTAATACTCAATAACGTTATACGTCATTGCATAATAGTATATAACGTTATACGTCATTACGTATTAGTATATAACATTATACGTTAGTACGTAATAGTATATAACGTTATTCGTTAGTACGTATTCGTTTATAACGTTATACGTTAGTACGTAATAGTATATAACGTTATACGTCATTACGTATTAGTTTATAACGTTATACGTTAGTACGTAATAGTATATAACGTTATACGTCATTACGTATTAGTTTATAACGTTATACATTAGTACGTAATAGTATATAACGTTATACGTCATCTGGTAATACTATATAACGTTATACGTCATTACATAATAGTATATAACGTTATACGTCATTACGTATTAGTTTATATCGTTATACGTTAGTACGTAATAGTATATAGCGTTATTCGTTATTACGTAATAATATATAACGTTATACGTCATTACGTATTAGTATATAACATTATACGTTAGTACGTAATAGTATATAACGTTATTCGTTAGTACGTATTCGTTTATAACGTTATACGTTAGTACGTAATAGTATATAACGTTATACGTCATTACGTATTAGTTTATAACGTTATACGTTAGTACGTAATAGTATATAACGTTATACGTCATTACGTATTAGTTTATAACGTTATACGTCATTACGTAATAGTATATAACGTTATACGTTAGTACGTAATAGTATATAACGTTATGCGATAGTACGTAATAGTATATAACGTTACACGTTAGTACGTAATAGTGTATAACGATATACGTTATTACGTATTTGTATATAACGTTATACGTCATTACGTATTAGTTTATAACGTTCTACGTTAGTACGTAATAGTATATAGCGTTATACGTTATTACGTAATAATATATAACGTTATACGTCATTACGTATTACTATATAACGTTATACGTCATCAGCTAATACTATATAACGTTACACGTTAGTACGTAATAGAATATAACGTTATACGTCATCAGGTAATACTATATAACGTTACACGTTAGTACGTAATAGTATATAACGATATACGTTATTACGTATTAGTATATAACGTTACACGTTGTACGTATTAGTATATAACGTTATACATCATCAGGTAATACTATATAACGTTACACGTTAGTACGTAATAGTATATAACGATATACGTTATTACGTATTAGTATATAACGTTACACGTTGTACGTATTAGTATATAACGTTATACATCATCAGGTAATACTATATAACGTTACACGTTAGTACGTAATAGAGTATAACGTTATACGTTAGTACGTAATAGTATATATCGTTATACGTTAGCACGTAATAATATATAACGTTATACGTTAGTACGTATTAGTTTATAACGTTATACGGCATCAGGTAATACTATATAACGTTACACGTTAGTGCGTAATAGAGTATAACGTTATACGTTAGTACGTAATAGGATATAACGTTATACGATATTACGTATTAGTATATAACGTTACACGTTATTACGTAATAGTATATACCGTTATACGTCATTACGTAGTAGTTTATAACGTTCTATGTTAGTACGTAATAGTATATAGCGTTATTCGTTATTACGTAATAATATATAACGTTATACGTCATTACGTATTACTATATAACGTTATACGTCATCAGGTAATACTATATAACGTTACACCTTAGTACGTAATAGAGTATAACGCTACACGTTAGTACGTACTAGATAATAACGTTATACGTTAGTACGTAATAGGATATAGCGTTATACGTTATAAGGTAATACACAATAACGTTATACGTCATTACATAATAGTATATATCGTTATACGTCATTACGTAATAGTATATAACGTTATACGTTACTACGTAATAGTATATAACGTTATACGTTATTACGTATTAGTATATAACGTTATACGGCATCAGGTAATACTATATAACGTTACACGTTAGTACGTATTAGATAATAACGTTATACGTTAGTACGTAATAGGATATAACGTTATACGTTATAAGGTAATACTCAATAACGTTATACGTCATTACATAATAGTATATAACGTTATACGTCATTACGTATTAGTATATAACGTTATACGACATCAGGTAATACTATATAACGTTACACGTTAGTACGTAATAGAATATAACGTTATACGTTATTACGTAATAGGATATAACGTTATACGTTATAAGGTAATACGCAATAACATTATACTTCATTACATAATAGTATATAACGTGATACGTCATTACGTAATAGTATATAACGTTATACGTTATTACGTAATAGTATAAATCGTTATACGTCATTACGTATTAGTTTATAACGTTCTACGTTAGTACGTAATAGTATATAGCGTTATACGTTATTACGTAATAATATATAACGTTATACGTCATTACGTATTACTATATAACGTTATACGTCATCAGCTAATACTATATAACGTTACACGTTAGTACGTAATAGAATATAACGTTATACGTTAGTACGTAATAGGATATAACGTTATATGTTATAAGGTAATACTCAATAACGTTATACGTCATTGCATAATAGTATATAACGTTATACGTCATTACGTATTAGTATATAACATTATACGTTAGTACGTAATAGTATATAACGTTATTCGTTAGTACGTAATAGTATATAACGTTATACGTCATTACGTATTAGTTTATAACGTTATACGTTAGTACGTAATAGTATATAGCGTTATACGTCATTGCGTAATAGTATATAACGTTATACGTCATTGCGTAATAGTATATAACGTTATACGTTAGTACGTTATTGTATATAACGTTATACGTCATCAGGTAATACTATATTACGTTACACGTTATTACGTAATAATATATAACGTTATACGTCATCAGGTAATACTATATAACGTTACACGTTAGTACGTAATAGTATATAACGATATACGTTATTACGTATTAGTATATAACGTTATACGTTGTACGTATTAGTATATAACGTTATACATCATCAGGTAATACTATATAACGTTACACGTTAGTACGTAATAGAGTATAACGTTATACGTTAGTACGTAATATTATATATCGTTATACGTTAGCACGTAATAATATATAACGTTATACGTTAGTACGTATTAGTTTATAACGTTATACGGCATCAGGTAATACTATATAACGTTACACGTTAGTGCGTAATAGAGTATAACGTTATACGTTAGTACGTAATAGGATATAACGTTATACGACATCAAGTAATACTATATAACGTTACACGTTAGTACGTAATAGTATATAACGTTATACGTTAGCACGTAATAATATATAACGTTATACGTCATTACATAATAGTATATAACGTTATACGTCATTACGTATTAGTATATAATGTTATACGTCATCAGGTAATACTATATAACGTTACACGTTAGTACATTATAGAGTATAACGTTATACGTTAGTACGTAATAGGATATAACGTTATACGTCATTGCGTAATAGTATATAACGTTATACGTCATTGCGTAATAGTATATAACGTTATACGCTAGTACGTAATAGTATATAACGTTATACGTCATCAGGTAATACTATATTTCGTTACACGTTATTACGTAATAGTATATAACGTTATACGTCATCTGGTAATACTATATAACGTTTCACGTTAGTACGTAATAGTATATAACGTTACACGTTAGTACGTAATAGTGTATAACGATATACGTTATTACGTATTTGTATATAACGTTATACGTCATTACGTATCAGTTTATAACGTTACACGTTAGTACGTAATAGAGTATAACGTTATACGTTAGTACGTAATAGGATATAACGTTATACGTTATAAGGTAATACTCAATAACGTTATACGTCATTACATAATAGTATATAACGTTATACGTCATTACGTATTAGTCTATAACGTTATACGACATCAGGTAAAACTATATAACGTTACACGTTAGTGCGTAATAGAGTATAACGTTATACGTTAGTACGTAATAGGATATAACGTTATACGACATCAAGTAATACTATATAACGTTACACGATAGTACGTAATAGTATATAACGTTATACGTTAGCACGTAATAGTATATAACGTTATACGTTAGTACGTATTAGTTTGTAACGCTATACGTTAGTACGTAATAGTATATAACGTTATACGTCATTACGTATTAGTTTATAATGTTATACGTTAGTACGTAATTGTATATAACGTTATACGGCATCAGGTAATACTATATAACGCTTCACGTTAGTACGTACTAGATAATAACGTTATACGTTAGTACGTAATAGGATATAGCGTTATACGTTATAAGGTAATACTCAATAACGTTATACGTCATTACATAATAGTACATAACGTTATACGTCATTACGTAATAGTATATAACGTTATACGTTAGTACGTAATAGTATATAACGTTATACGATAGTACGCAATAGTATATAACGTTACACGTTAGTACGTAATAGTGTATAACGATATACGTTATTACGTATTTGTATATAACGTTATACGTCATTACGTATTAGTTTATAACGTTACACGTTAGTACGTAATAGTATATAACGTTATACGTTAGTACGTAATAGGATATGACGTTATACGTCATTACGTAATACTATATAACGTTACACGTTAGTACGTAATAGTATATAACGTTATACGTTAGTACGTAATAGTATATAACGTTATACGTCATTACGTATTAGTATATAACGTTATACGTCATCAGGTAATACTATATAACGTTACACGTTAGTACGTAATAGAGTATATCGTTATACGTTAGTACGTAATAGTATATAACGTTATACGACATCAGGTAATACTATATAACGTTACACGTTAGTACGTAATAGTGTATAACGATATACGTTATTACGTATTAGTATATAACGTCATACGTCTTTACGTAATAGTGTATAACGTTATACGTTAGTTCGTAATAGTATATAACGTTATACGATATTACGTATTAGTATATAACGTTATACGATATTACGTATTAGTATATAACGTTACACGTTATTACGTAATAGTATATATCGTTATACGTCATTACGTATTAGTTTAAAACGTTCTACGTTAGTACGTAATAGTATATAGCGTTATACGTTATTACGTAATAATATATAACGTTATACGTCATTACGTATTACTATATAACGTTATACGTCATCAGGTAATACTATATAACGTTACACGTTAGTACGTAATAGAATATAACGTTATACGTTTGTACGTAATAGGATATAACGTTATACGTTATAAGGTAATACTCAATAACGTTATACGTCATTGCATAATAGTATATAACGTTATACGTCATTACGTATTAGTATATAACATTATACGTTAGTACGTAATAGTATATAACGTTATTCGTTAGTACGTATTCGTTTATAACGTTATACGTTAGTACGTAATAGTATATAACGTTATACGTCATTACGTATTAGTTTATAACGTTATACGTTAGTACGTAATAGTATATAACGTTATACGTCATTACGTATTAGTTTATAACGTTATACGTTAGTACGTAATAGTATATAACGTTATACGTCATCTGGTAATACTATATAACGTTATACGTCATTACATAATAGTATATAACGTTATACGTCATTACGTATTAGTTTATATCGTTATACGTTAGTACGTAATAGTATATAACGTTATACGGCATCAGGTAATACTATATAACGTTACACGTTAGTACGTATTAGATAATATCGTTATACGTTAGTACGTAATAGGATATAACGTTATACGTTATAAGGTAATACTCAATAACGTTATACGTCATTACATAATAGTATATAACGTTATACGTCATTACGTAATAGTATATAACGTTATACGTTAGTACGTAATAGTATATAACGTTATACGATAGTACGTAATAGTATATAACGTTACACGTTAGTACGTAATAGTGTATAACGATATACGTTATTACGTATTTTGTATATAACGTTATACGTCATTACGTATTAGTATATAACGTTATACGTCATCAGGTAATACTATATAACGTTACACGTTAGTACGTAATAGAGTATATCGTTATACGTTAGTACGTAATAGTATATAACGTTATACGACATCAGGTAATACTATATAACGTTACACGTTAGTACGTAATAGTGTATAACGATATACGTTATTACGTATTAGTATATAACGTTATACGTCTTTACGTAATAGTGTATAACGTTATACGTTAGTTCGTAATAGTATATAACGTTATACGATATTACGTATTAGTATATAACGTTATACGATATTACGTATTAGTATATAACGTTACACGTTATTACGTAATAGTATATATCGTTATACGTCATTACGTATTAGTTTATAACGTTCTACGTTAGTACGTAATAGTATATAGCGTTATACGTTATTACGTAATAATATATAACGTTATACGTCATTACGTATTACTATATAACGTTATACGTCATCAGGTAATACTATATAACGTTACACGTTAGTACGTAATAGAATATAACGTTATACGTTTGTACGTAATAGGATATAACGTTATACGTTATAAGGTAATACTCAATAACGTTATACGTCATTGCATAATAGTATATAACGTTATACGTCATTACGTATTAGTATATAACATTATACGTTAGTACGTAATAGTATATAACGTTATTCGTTAGTACGTATTCGTTTATAACGTTATACGTTAGTACGTAATAGTATATAACGTTATACGTCATTACGTATTAGTTTATAACGTTATACGTTAGTACGTAATAGTATATAACGTTATACGTCATTACGTATTAGTTTATAACGTTATACGTTAGTACGTAATAGTATATAACGTTATACGTCATCTGGTAATACTATATAACGTTATACGTCATTACATAATAGTATATAACGTTATACGTCATTACGTATTAGTTTATATCGTTATACGTTAGTACGTAATAGTATATAACGTTATACGGCATCAGGTAATACTATATAACGTTACACGTTAGTACGTATTAGATAATATCGTTATACGTTAGTACGTAATAGGATATAACGTTATACGTTATAAGGTAATACTCAATAACGTTATACGTCATTACATAATAGTATATAACGTTATACGTCATTACGTAATAGTATATAACGTTATACGTTAGTACGTAATAGTATATAACGTTATACGACAGTACGTAATAGTATATAACGTTACACGTTAGTACGTAATAGTGTATAACGATATACGTTATTACGTATTTTGTATATAACGTTATACGTCATTACGTATTAGTTTATAACGTTACACGTTAGTACGTAATAGTATATAACGTTATACGTTAGTACGTAATAGGATATGACGTTATACGTCATTACGTAATACTATATAACGTTACACGTTAGTACGTAATAGTATATAACGTTATACGTTAGTACGTAATAGTATATAACGTTATACGTCATTACGTATTAGTATATAACGTTATACGTCATCAGGTAATACTATATAACGTTACACTTTAGTACGTAGTAGAGTGTAACGTTATACGTTAGTACGTAATAGTATATAATGTTATACGACATCAGGTAATACTATATAACGTTACACGTTAGTACGTAATAGTGTATAACGATATACGTTATTACGTATTAGTATATAACGTTATACGTCTTTACGTAATAGTGTATAACGTTATACGTTAGTACGTAATAGTATATAACGTTATACGATATTACGTATTAGTATATAACGTTATACGATATTACGTATTAGTATATAACGTTACACGTTATTACGTAATAGTATATATCGTTATACGTCATTACGTATTAGTTTATAACGTTCTACGTTAGTACGTAATAGTATATAGCGTTATACGTTATTACGTAATAATATATAACGTTATACGTCATCAGGTAATACTATATTACGTTACACGTTATTACGTAATAGTATATAACGTTATACGTCATCTGGTAATACTATATAACGTTACACGTTAGTACGTAATAGTATATAACGTTATACGGCATCAGATAATACTATATAACGTTACACGTGAGTACGTATTAGAGTATAACGTTATACGTTAGTACGTAATAGGATATAACGTTATACGTTATAAGGTAATACTCAATAACATTATACTTCATTACATAATAGTATATACCGTTATACGTCATTACGTAGTAGTTTATAACGTTCTATGTTAGTACGTAATAGTATATAGCGTTATTCGTTATTACGTAATAATATATAACGTTATACGTCATTACGTATTACTATATAACATTATACGTCATCAGGTAATACTATATAACGTTACACCTTAGTACGTAATAGAGTATAACGCTACACGTTAGTACGTACTAGATAATAACGTTATACGTTAGTACGTAATAGGATATAGCGTTATACGTTATAAGGTAATACACAATAACGTTATACGTCATTACATAATAGTATATATCGTTATACGTCATTACGTAATAGTATATAACGTTATACGTTAGTACGTAATAGTATATAACGTTATACGTTATTACGTATTAGTATATAACGTTATACGGCATCAGGTAATACTATATAACGTTACACGTTAGTACGTATTAGATAATAACGTTATACGTTAGTACGTAATAGGATAAAACGTTATACGTTATAAGGTAATACTCAATAACGTTATACGTCATTACATAATAGTATATAACGTTATACGTCATTACGTATTAGTATATAACGTTATACGACATCAGGTAATACTATATAACGTTACACGTTAGTACGTAATAGAGTATAACGTTATACGTTAGTACGTAATAGGATATAACGTTATACGTTATAAGGTAATACTCAATAACATTATACTTCATTACATAATAGTATATAACGTTATACGTCATTACGTAATAGTGTATAACGTTATACGTTATTACGTAATAGTATAAATCGTTATACGTCATTACGTATTAGTTTATAACGTTCTACGTTAGTACGTAATAGTATATAGCGTTATAGGTTATTACGTAATAATATATAACGTTATACGTCATCACGTATTACTATATAACGTTATACGTCATCAGCTAATACTATATAACGTTACACGTTAGTACGTAATAGAATATAACGTTATACGTTAGTACGTAATAGGATATAACGTTATATGTTATAAGGTAATACTCAATAACGTTATACGTCATTGCATAATAGTATATAACGTTATACGTCATTACGTATTAGTATATAACATTATACGTTAGTACGTAATAGTATATGACGTTATTCGTTAGTACGTAATAGTATATAACATTATACGTCATTACGTATTAGTTTATAACGTTATACGTTAGTACGTAATAGTATATAGCGTTATACGTCATTGCGTAATAGTATATAACGTTATACGTCATTGCGTAATAGTATATAACGTTATACGTTAGTACGTTATTGTATATAACGTTATACGTCATCAGGTAATACTATATTACGTTACACGTTATTACGTAATAATATATAACGTTATACGTCATCAGGTAATACTATATAACGTTACACGTTAGTACGTAATAGTATATAACGATATACGTTATTACGTATTTGTATATAACGTTATACGTTGTACGTATTATTATATAACGTTATACATCATCAGGTAATACTATATAACGTTACACGTTAGTACGTAATAGAGTATAACGTTATACGTTAGTACGTAATAGTATATAACGTTATACGTTAGCACGTAATAATATATAACGTTATACGTTAGTACGTATTAGTTTATAACGTTATACGTTAGTACGTAATAGTATATAACGTTATACGTCATTACGTATTAGTTTATAACGTTATACGTTAGTACGTAATTGTATATAACGTTATACGGCATCAGGTAATACTATATAACGTTACACGTTAGTGCGTAATAGAGTATAACGTTATACGTTAGTACGTAATAGGATATAACGTTATACGACATCAAGTAATACTATATAACGTTACACGTTAGTACGTAATAGTATATAACGTTATACGTTAGCACGTAATAGTATATAACGTTATACGTCATTACATAATAGTATATAACGTTATACGTCATTACGTATTAGTATATAATGTTATACGTCATCAGGTAATACTATATAACGTTACACGTTAGTACATAATAGAGTATAACGTTATACGTTAGTACGTAATAGGATATAACGTTATACGTCATTGCGTAATAGTATATAACGTTATACGTCATTGCGTAATAGTATATAACGTTATACGCTAGTACGTAATAGTATATAACGTTATACGTCATCAGGTAATACTATATTACGTTACACGTTATTACGTAATAGTATATAACGTTATACGTCATCTGGTAATACTATATAACGTTTCACGTTAGTACGTAATAGTATATAACGTTACACGTTAGTACGTAATAGTGTATAACGATATACGTTATTACGTATTTGTATATAACGTTATACGTCATTACGTATCAGTTTATAACGTTACACGTTAGTACGTAATAGAGTATAACGTTATACGTTAGTACGTAATAGGATATAACGTTATACGTTATAAGGTAATACTCAATAACGTTATACGTCATTACATAATAGTATATAACGTTATACGACATCAGGTAAAACTATATATCGTTACACGTTAGTGCGTAATAGAGTATAACGTTATACGTTAGTACGTAATAGGATATAACGTTATACGACATCAAGTAATACTATATAACGTTACACGTTAGTACGTAATAGTATATAACGTTATACGTTAGCACGTAATAGTATATAACGTTATACGTTAGTACGTATTAGTTTGTAACGTTATACGTTTGTACGTAATAGTATATAACGTTATACGTCATTACGTATTAGTATATAACGTTATACGACATCAGGTAATACTATATAACGTTACACGTTAGTACGTAATAGAGTATAACGTTATACGTTAGTACGTAATAGGATATAACGTTATACGTTATAAGGTAATACTCAATAACATTATACTTCATTACATAATAGTATATAACGTTATACGTCATTACGTAATAGCATATAACGTTATACGACATCAGGTAATACTATATAACGTTACACGTTAGTGCGTAATAGAGTATAACGTTATACGTTAGTACGTAATAGGATATAACGTTATACGACATCAAGTAATACTATATAACGTTACACGTTAGTACGTAATAGTATATAACGTTATACGTTAGCACGTAATAGTATATAACGTTATACGTTAGTACGTATTAGTTTATAACGTTATACGTTAGTACGTAATAGTATATAACGTTATACGTCATTACGTATTAGTTTATAACGTTCTACGTTAGTACGTAATAGTATATAGCGTTATACGTTATTACGTAATAATATATAACGTTATACGTCATTACGTATTACTACATAACGTTATACGTCATCAGCTAATACTATATAACGTTACACGTTAGTACGTAATAGAATATAACGTTAAACGTTAGTACGTAATAGGATATAACGTTATACGTTATAAGGTAATACTCAATAACGTTATACGACATTGCATAATAGTATATAACGTTATACGTCATTACGTATTAGTATATAACATTATACGTTAGTACGTAATAGTATATAACGTTATTCGTTAGTACGTAATAGTATATAACGTTATACGTCATTACGTATTAGTTTATAACGTTATACGTTAGTACGTAATAGTATATAGCGTTATACGTCATTACGTAATAGTATATAACGTTATACGTCATTGCGTAATAGTATATAACGTTATACGTTAGTACGTTATTGTATATAACGTTATACGTCATCAGGTAATACTATATTACGTTACACGTTATTACGTAATAATATATAACGTTATACGTCACCAGGTAATACTATATAACGTTACACGTTAGTACGTAATAGTATATAACGATATACGATATTACGTATTAGTATATAACGTTATACGTTGTACGTATTAGTATATAACGTTATACATCATCAGGTAATACTATATAACGTTACACGTTAGTACGTAATAGAGTATAACGTTATACGTTAGTACGTAATAGTATATAACGTTATACGTTAGCACGTAATAATATATACCGTTATACGTTAGTACGTATTAGTTTATAACGTTATACGTTAGTACGTAATAGTATATAACGTTATACGTCATTACGTATTAGTTTATATCGTTATACGTTTGTACGTATTAGTATATAACGTCATACGGCATCAGGTAATACTATACAACGTTACACGTTAGTACGTATTAGATAATAACGTTATACGTTAGCACGTAATAGGATATAACGTTATACGTTATAAGGTAATACTCAATAACGTTATACGTCATTACATAATAGTATATAACGTTATACGTCATTACGTATTAGTATATAATGTTATACGTCATCAGGTAATACTATATAACGTTACACGTTAGTACATAATAGAGTATAACGTTATACGTTAGTACGTAATAGGATATAACGTTATACGTCATTGCGTAATAGTATATAACGTTATACGTCACTGCGTAATAGTATATAACGTTATACGCTAGTACGTAATAGTATATAACGTTATACGTCATCAGGTAATACTATATTACGTTACACGTTATTACGTAATAGTATATAACGTTATACGTCATCTGGTAATACTATATAACGTTTCACGTTAGTACGTAATAGTATATAACGTTACACGTTAGTACGTAATAGTGTATAACGATATACGTTATTACGTATTTGTATATAACGTTATACGTCATTACGTATCAGTTTATAACGTTACACGTTAGTACGTAATATTATATATCGTTATACGTTAGTACGTAATAGGATATGACGTTATACGTCATTACGTAATACTATATAACGTTACACGTTAGTACGTAATAGTATATAACGTTATACGTTAGTACGTAATAGTACATAACGTTATACGTTAGTACGTAATAGTATATAACGTTATACGACAACAAGTAATACTATATAACGTTACACGTTAGTACCTAATAGTGTATAACGATATACGTTATTACGTATTAGTATATAACGTTATACGTTAGCACGTAACAGTATATAACGTTATACATTAGTACGTATTAGTTTATAACGTTATACGTTAGTTCGTAATAGTATATAACGTTATACGTCATTACGTATTAGTATATAACGTTATACGACATCAGGTAATACTATATAACGTTACACGTTAGTACGTAATAGAGTATAACGTTATACGTTAGTACGTAATAGGATATAACGTTATACGTTATAAGGTAATACTCAATAACATTATACTTCATTACATAATAGTATATAACGTTATACGTCATTACGTAATAGCATATAACGTTATACGACATCAGGTAATACTATATAACGTTACACGTTAGTACGTAATAGTGTATAACGATATACGTTATTACGTATTAGTATATAACGTTATACGTCTTTACGTAATAGTGTATAACGTTATACGTTAGTTCGTAATAGTATATAACGTTATACGATATTACGTATTAGTATATAACGTTATACGATATTACGTATTAGTATATAACGTTACACGTTATTACGTAATAGTATATATCGTTATACGTCATTACGTATTAGTTTATAACGTTCTACGTTAGTACGTAATAGTATATAGCGTTATACGTTATTACGTAATAATATATAACGTTATACGTCATTACGTATTACTATATAACGTTATACGTCATCAGGTAATACTATATAACGTTACACGTTAGTACGTAATAGAATATAACGTTATACGTTTGTACGTAATAGGATATAACGTTATACGTTATAAGGTAATACTCAATAACGTTATACGTCATTGCATAATAGTATATAACGTTATACGTCATTACGTATTAGTATATAACATTATACGTTAGTACGTAATAGTATATAACGTTATTCGTTAGTACGTATTCGTTTATAACGTTATACGTTAGTACGTAATAGTATATAACGTTATACGTCATTACGTATTAGTTTATAACGTTATACGTTAGTACGTAATAGTATATAACGTTATACGTCATTACGTATTAGTTTATAACGTTATACGTTAGTACGTAATAGTATATAACGTTATACGTCATCTGGTAATACTATATAACGTTATACGTCATTACATAATAGTATATAACGTTATACGTCATTACGTATTAGTTTATATCGTTATACGTTAGTACGTAATAGTATATAACGTTATACGGCATCAGGTAATACTATATAACGTTACACGTTAGTACGTATTAGATAATATCGTTATACGTTAGTACGTAATAGGATATAACGTTATACGTTATAAGGTAATACTCAATAACGTTATACGTCATTACATAATAGTATATAACGTTATACGTCATTACGTAATAGTATATAACGTTATACGTTAGTACGTAATAGTATATAACGTTATACGACAGTACGTAATAGTATATAACGTTACACGTTAGTACGTAATAGTGTATAACGATATACGTTATTACGTATTTTGTATATAACGTTATACGTCATTACGTATTAGTTTATAACGTTACACGTTAGTACGTAATAGTATATAACGTTATACGTTAGTACGTAATAGGATATGACGTTATACGTCATTACGTAATACTATATAACGTTACACGTTAGTACGTAATAGTATATAACGTTATACGTTAGTACGTAATAGTATATAACGTTATACGTCATTACGTATTAGTATATAACGTTATACGTCATCAGGTAATACTATATAACGTTACACTTTAGTACGTAGTAGAGTGTAACGTTATACGTTAGTACGTAATAGTATATAATGTTATACGACATCAGGTAATACTATATAACGTTACACGTTAGTACGTAATAGTGTATAACGATATACGTTATTACGTATTAGTATATAACGTTATACGTCTTTACGTAATAGTGTATAACGTTATACGTTAGTACGTAATAGTATATAACGTTATACGATATTACGTATTAGTATATAACGTTATACGATATTACGTATTAGTATATAACGTTACACGTTATTACGTAATAGTATATATCGTTATACGTCATTACGTATTAGTTTATAACGTTCTACGTTAGTACGTAATAGTATATAGCGTTATACGTTATTACGTAATAATATATAACGTTATACGTCATCAGGTAATACTATATTACGTTACACGTTATTACGTAATAGTATATAACGTTATACGTCATCTGGTAATACTATATAACGTTACACGTTAGTACGTAATAGTATATAACGTTATACGGCATCAGATAATACTATATAACGTTACACGTGAGTACGTATTAGAGTATAACGTTATACGTTAGTACGTAATAGGATATAACGTTATACGTTATAAGGTAATACTCAATAACATTATACTTCATTACATAATAGTATATACCGTTATACGTCATTACGTAGTAGTTTATAACGTTCTATGTTAGTACGTAATAGTATATAGCGTTATTCGTTATTACGTAATAATATATAACGTTATACGTCATTACGTATTACTATATAACATTATACGTCATCAGGTAATACTATATAACGTTACACCTTAGTACGTAATAGAGTATAACGCTACACGTTAGTACGTACTAGATAATAACGTTATACGTTAGTACGTAATAGGATATAGCGTTATACGTTATAAGGTAATACACAATAACGTTATACGTCATTACATAATAGTATATATCGTTATACGTCATTACGTAATAGTATATAACGTTATACGTTAGTACGTAATAGTATATAACGTTATACGTTATTACGTATTAGTATATAACGTTATACGGCATCAGGTAATACTATATAACGTTACACGTTAGTACGTATTAGATAATAACGTTATACGTTAGTACGTAATAGGATATAACGTTATACGTTATAAGGTAATACTCAATAACGTTATACGTCATTACATAATAGTATATAACGTTATACGTCATTACGTATTAGTATATAACGTTATACGACATCAGGTAATACTATATAACGTTACACGTTAGTACGTAATAGAGTATAACGTTATACGTTAGTACGTAATAGGATATAACGTTATACGTTATAAGGTAATACTCAATAACATTATACTTCATTACATAATAGTATATAACGTTATACGTCATTACGTAATAGTATATAACGTTATACGTTATTACGTAATAGTATAAATCGTTATACGTCATTACGTATTAGTTTATAACGTTCTACGTTAGTACGTAATAGTATATAGCGTTATAGGTTATTACGTAATAATATATAACGTTATACGTCATTACGTATTACTATATAACGTTATACGTCATCAGCTAATACTATATAACGTTACACGTTAGTACGTAATAGAATATAACGTTATACGTTAGTACGTAATAGGATATAACGTTATATGTTATAAGGTAATACTCAATAACGTTATACGTCATTGCATAATAGTATATAACGTTATACGTCATTACGTATTAGTATATAACATTATACGTTAGTACGTAATAGTATATGACGTTATTCGTTAGTACGTAATAGTATATAACATTATACGTCATTACGTATTAGTTTATAACGTTATACGTTAGTACGTAATAG
Source organism: Bombus pascuorum (assembly GCF_905332965.1). NCBI lineage: Eukaryota > Metazoa > Arthropoda > Insecta > Hymenoptera > Apidae > Bombus > Bombus pascuorum. The sequence continues at coordinate 488,382 of NW_026869749.1, read as the reverse complement.
TATATAGCGTTATACGTCATTGCGTAATAGTATATAACGTTATACGTCATTGCGTAATAGTATATAACGTTATACGTTAGTACGTTATTGTATATAACGTTATACGTCATCAGGTAATACTATATTACGTTACACGTTATTACGTAATAATATATAACGTTATACGTCATCAGGTAATACTATATAACGTTACACGTTAGTACGTAATAGTATATAACGATATACGTTATTACGTATTTGTATATAACGTTATACGTTGTACGTATTATTATATAACGTTATACATCATCAGGTAATACTATATAACGTTACACGTTAGTACGTAATAGAGTATAACGTTATACGTTAGTACGTAATAGTATATAACGTTATACGTTAGCACGTAATAATATATAACGTTATACGTTAGTACGTATTAGTTTATAACGTTATACGTTAGTACGTAATAGTATATAACGTTATACGTCATTACGTATTAGTTTATAACGTTATACGTTAGTACGTAATTGTATATAACGTTATACGGCATCAGGTAATACTATATAACGTTACACGTTAGTGCGTAATAGAGTATAACGTTATACGTTAGTACGTAATAGGATATAACGTTATACGACATCAAGTAATACTATATAACGTTACACGTTAGTACGTAATAGTATATAACGTTATACGTTAGCACGTAATAGTATATAACGTTATACGTCATTACATAATAGTATATAACGTTATACGTCATTACGTATTAGTATATAATGTTATACGTCATCAGGTAATACTATATAACGTTACACGTTAGTACATAATAGAGTATAACGTTATACGTTAGTACGTAATAGGATATAACGTTATACGTCATTGCGTAATAGTATATAACGTTATACGTCATTGCGTAATAGTATATAACGTTATACGCTAGTACGTAATAGTATATAACGTTATACGTCATCAGGTAATACTATATTACGTTACACGTTATTACGTAATAGTATATAACGTTATACGTCATCTGGTAATACTATATAACGTTTCACGTTAGTACGTAATAGTATATAACGTTACACGTTAGTACGTAATAGTGTATAACGATATACGTTATTACGTATTTGTACATAACGTTATACGTCATTACGTATCAGTTTATAACGTTACACGTTAGTACGTAATAGAGTATAACGTTATACGTTAGTACGTAATAGGATATAACGTTATACGTTATAAGGTAATACTCAATAACGTTATACGTCATTACATAATAGTATATAACGTTATACGACATCAGGTAAAACTATATATCGTTACACGTTAGTGCGTAATAGAGTATAACGTTATACGTTAGTACGTAATAGGATATAACGTTATACGACATCAAGTAATACTATATAACGTTACACGTTAGTACGTAATAGTATATAACGTTATACGTTAGCACGTAATAGTATATAACGTTATACGTTAGTACGTATTAGTTTGTAACGTTATACGTTTGTACGTAATAGTATATAACGTTATACGTCATTACGTATTAGTATATAACGTTATACGACATCAGGTAATACTATATAACGTTACACGTTAGTACGTAATAGAGTATAACGTTATACGTTAGTACGTAATAGGATATAACGTTATACGTTATAAGGTAATACTCAATAACATTATACTTCATTACATAATAGTATATAACGTTATACGTCATTACGTAATAGCATATAACGTTATACGACATCAGGTAATACTATATAACGTTACACGTTAGTGCGTAATAGAGTATAACGTTATACGTTAGTACGTAATAGGATATAACGTTATACGACATCAAGTAATACTATATAGCGTTACACGTTAGTACGTAATAGTATATAACGTTATACGTTAGCACGTAATAGTATATAACGTTATACGTTAGTACGTATTAGTTTATAACGTTATACGTTAGTACGTAATAGTATATAACGTTATACGTCATTACGTATTAGTTTATAACGTTCTACGTTAGTACGTAATAGTATATAGCGTTATACGTTATTACGTAATAATATATAACGTTATACGTCATTACGTATTACTACATAACGTTATACGTCATCAGCTAATACTATATAACGTTACACGTTAGTACGTAATAGAATATAACGTTAAACGTTAGTACGTAATAGGATATAACGTTATACGTTATAAGGTAATACTCAATAACGTTATACGACATTGCATAATAGTATATAACGTTATACGTCATTACGTATTAGTATATAACATTATACGTTAGTACGTAATAGTATATAACGTTATTCGTTAGTACGTAATAGTATATAACGTTATACGTCATTACGTATTAGTTTATAACGTTATACGTTAGTACGTAATAGTATATAGCGTTATACGTCATTACGTAATAGTATATAACGTTATACGTCATTGCGTAATAGTATATAACGTTATACGTTAGTACGTTATTGTATATAACGTTATACGTCATCAGGTAATACTATATTACGTTACACGTTATTACGTAATAATATATAACGTTATACGTCACCAGGTAATACTATATAACGTTACACGTTAGTACGTAATAGTATATAACGATATACGATATTACGTATTAGTATATAACGTTATACGTTGTACGTATTAGTATATAACGTTATACATCATCAGGTAATACTATATAACGTTACACGTTAGTACGTAATAGAGTATAACGTTATACGTTAGTACGTAATAGTATATAACGTTATACGTTAGCACGTAATAATATATACCGTTATACGTTAGTACGTATTAGTTTATAACGTTATACGTTAGTACGTAATAGTATATAACGTTATACGTTATCAGGTAATACTCAATAACGTTATACGTCATTACATAATAGTATATAACGTTATACGTCATTACGGATTAGTATATAACGTTATACGTTAGTACGTAATACTATATAACGTCATACGTCATCTGGTAATACTATATAACGTTATACGTCATTATATAATAGTATATAACGTTATACGTTATTACGTAATAATATATAACGTTATACGTCATTACGTATTACTATATAACGTTATACGTCATCAGGTAATGCTATATAACGTTACACGTTAGTACGTAATAGGATATGACGTTATACGTCATTACGTAATACTATATAACGTTACACGTTAGTACGTAATAGTATATAACGTTATACGTCATTACGTATCAGTTTATAACGTTACACGTTAGTACGTAATATTATATATCGTTATACGTTAGTACGTAATAGGATATGACGTTATACGTCATTACGTAATACTATATAACGTTACACGTTAGTACGTAATAGTATATAACGTTATACATTAGTACGTATTAGTTTATAACGTTATACGTTAGTTCGTAATAGTATATAACGTTATACGTCATTACGTATTAGTATATAACGTTATACGACATCAGGTAATACTATATAACGTTACACGTTAGTACGTAATAGAGTATAACGTTATACGTTAGTACGTAATAGGATATAACGTTATACGTTATAAGGTAATACTCAATAACATTATACTTCATTACATAATAGTATATAACGTTATACGTCATTACGTAATAGCATATAACGTTATACGACATCAGGTAATACTATATAACGTTACACGTTAGTGCGTAATAGAGTATAACGTTATACGTTAGTACGTAATAGGATATAACGTTATACGACATCAAGTAATAGGGTATAACGTTATACGACATCAAGTAATACTATATAACGTTACACGTTAGTACGTAATAGTATATAACGCTATACGTTAGCACGTAATAGTATATAACGTTATACGTTAGTACGTATTAGTTTATAACGTTATACGTTAGTACGTAATAGTATATAACGTTATACGTCATTACGTATTAGTTTATAACGTTCTACGTTAGTACGTAATAGTATATAGCGTTATACGTTATTACGTAATAATATATAACGTCATACGTCATTACGTATTACTATATAACGTTATACGTCATCAGCTAATACTATATAACGTTACACGTTAGTACGTAATAGAATATAACGTTATACGTTAGTACGTAATAGGATATAACGTTATACGTTATAAGGTAATACTCAATAACGTTATACGTCATTGCATAATAGTATATAACGTTATACGTCATTACGTATTAGTATATAACATTATACGTTAGTACGTAATAGTATATAACGTTATTCGTTAGTACGTAATAGCATATAACGTTATACGTCATTACGTATTAGTTTATAACGTTATACGTTAGTACGTAATAGTATATAGCGTTATACGTCATTACGTAATAGTATATAACGTTATACGTCATTGCGTAATAGTATATAACGTTATACGTTAGTACGTTACTGTATATAACGTTATACGTCATCAGGTAATACTATATTACGTTACACGTTATTACGTAATAATATATAACGTTATACGTCACCAGGTAATACTATATAACGTTACACGTTAGTACGTAATAGTATATAACGATATACGATATTACGTATTAGTATATAACGTTATACGTTGTACGTATTAGTATATAACGTTATACATCATCAGGTAATACTATATAACGTTACACGTTAGTACGTAATAGAGTATAACGTTATACGTTAGTACGTAATAGTATATAACGTTATACGTAGGCACGTAATAATATATAACGTTATACGTTAGTACGTATTAGTTTATAACGTTATACGTTAGTACGTAATAGTATATAACGTTATACGTCATTACGTATTAGTTTATAACGTTATACGTTTGTACGTATTAGTATATAACGTTATACGGCATCAGGTAATACTATACAACGTTACACGTTAGTACGTATTAGATAATAACGTTATACGTTAGCACGTAATAGGATATAACGTTATACGTTATAAGGTAATACTCAATAACGTTATACGTCATTACATAATAGTATATAACGTTATACGTCATTACGTATTAGTATATAATGTTATACGTTATCAGGTAATACTATATAACGTTACACGTTAGTACATAATAGAGTATAACGTTATACGTTAGTACGTAATAGGATATAACGTTATACGTCATTGCGTAATAGTATATAACGTTATACGTCACTGCGTAATAGTATATAACGTTATACGCTAGTACGTAATAGTATATAACGTTACACGTTAGTACGTAATAATGTATAACGATATACGTTATTACGTATTTGTATATAACGTTATACGTCATTACGTATCAGTTTATAACGTTACACGTTAGTACGTAATAATGTATAACGATATACGTTATTACGTATTTGTATATAACGTTATACGTCATTACGTATCAGTTTATAACGTTACACGTTAGTACGTAATATTATATATCGTTATACGTTAGTACGTAATAGGATATGACGTTATACGTCATTACGTAATACTATATAACGTTACACGTTAGTACGTAATAGTATATAACGTTATACGTTATTACGTATTAGTATATAACGTTATACGGCATCAGGTAATACTATATAACGTTACACGTTAGTACGTATTAGATAATAACGTTATACGTTAGTACGTAATAGGATATAACGTTATACGTTATAAGGTAATACTCAATAACGTTATACGTCATTACATAATAGTATATAACGTTATACGTCATTACGTATTAGTATATAACGTTATACGACATCAGGTAATACTATATAACGTTACACGTTAGTACGTAATAGAGTATAACGTTATACGTTAGTACGTAATAGGATATAACGTTATACGTTATAAGGTAATACTCAATAACATTATACTTCATTACATAATAGTATATAACGTTATACGTCATTACGTAATAGTATATAACGTTATACGTTATTACGTAATAGTATAAATCGTTATACGTCATTACGTATTAGTTTATAACGTTCTACGTTAGTACGTAATAGTATATAGCGTTATAGGTTATTACGTAATAATATATAACGTTATACGTCATTACGTATTACTATATAACGTTATACGTCATCAGCTAATACTATATAACGTTACACGTTAGTACGTAATAGAATATAACGTTATACGTTAGTACGTAATAGGATATAACGTTATATGTTATAAGGTAATACTCAATAACGTTATACGTCATTGCATAATAGTATATAACGTTATACGTCATTACGTATTAGTATATAACATTATACGTTAGTACGTAATAGTATATGACGTTATTCGTTAGTACGTAATAGTATATAACATTATACGTCATTACGTATTAGTTTATAACGTTATACGTTAGTACGTAATAGTATATAGCGTTATACGTCATTGCGTAATAGTATATAACGTTATACGTCATTGCGTAATAGTATATAACGTTATACGTTAGTACGTTATTGTATATAACGTTATACGTCATCAGGTAATACTATATTACGTTACACGTTATTACGTAATAATATATAACGTTATACGTCATCAGGTAATACTATATAACGTTACACGTTAGTACGTAATAGTATATAACGATATACGTTATTACGTATTTGTATATAACGTTATACGTTAGTACGTAATTGTATATAACGTTATACGGCATCAGGTAATACTATATAACGTTACACGTTAGTGCGTAATAGAGTATAACGTTATACGTTAGTACGTAATAGGATATAACGTTATACGACATCAAGTAATACTATATAACGTTACACGTTAGTACGTAATAGTATATAACGTTATACGTTAGCACGTAATAGTATATAACGTTATACGTCATTACATAATAGTATATAACGTTATACGTCATTACGTATTAGTATATAATGTTATACGTCATCAGGTAATACTATATAACGTTACACGTTAGTACATAATAGAGTATAACGTTATACGTTAGTACGTAATAGGATATAACGTTATACGTCATTGCGTAATAGTATATAACGTTATACGTCATTGCGTAATAGTATATAACGTTATACGCTAGTACGTAATAGTATATAACGTTATACGTCATCAGGTAATACTATATTACGTTACACGTTATTACGTAATAGTATATAACGTTATACGTCATCTGGTAATACTATATAACGTTTCACGTTAGTACGTAATAGTATATAACGTTACACGTTAGTACGTAATAGTGTATAACGATATACGTTATTACGTATTTGTATATAACGTTATACGTCATTACGTATCAGTTTATAACGTTACACGTTAGTACGTAATAGAGTATAACGTTATACGTTAGTACGTAATAGGATATAACGTTATACGTTATAAGGTAATACTCAATAACGTTATACGTCATTACATAATAGTATATAACGTTATACGACATCAGGTCAAACTATATATCGTTACACGTTAGTGCGTAATAGAGTATAACGTTATACGTTAGTACGTAATAGGATATAACGTTATACGACATCAAGTAATACTATATAACGTTACACGTTAGTACGTAATAGTATATAACGTTATACGTTAGCACGTAATAGTATATAACGTTATACGTTAGTACGTATTAGTTTGTAACGTTATACGTTTGTACGTAATAGTATATAACGTTATACGTCATTACGTATTAGTATATAACGTTATACGACATCAGGTAATACTATATAACGTTACACGTTAGTACGTAATAGAGTATAACGTTATACGTTAGTACGTAATAGGATATAACGTTATACGTTATAAGGTAATACTCAATAACATTATACTTCATTACATAATAGTATATAACGTTATACGTCATTACGTAATAGCATATAACGTTATACGACATCAGGTAATACTATATAACGTTACACGTTAGTGCGTAATAGAGTATAACGTTATACGTTAGTACGTAATAGGATATAACGTTATACGACATCAAGTAATACTATATAACGTTACACGTTAGTACGTAATAGTATATAACGTTATACGTTAGCACGTAATAGTATATAACGTTATACGTTAGTACGTATTAGTTTATAACGTTATACGTTAGTACGTAATAGTATATAACGTTATACGTCATTACGTATTAGTTTATAACGTTCTACGTTAGTACGTAATAGTATATAGCGTTATACGTTATTACGTAATAATATATAACGTTATACGTCATTACGTATTACTACATAACGTTATACGTCATCAGCTAATACTATATAACGTTACACGTTAGTACGTAATAGAATATAACGTTATACGTTAGTACGTAATAGGATATAACGTTATACGTTATAAGGTAATACTCAATAACGTTATACGACATTGCATAATAGTATATAACGTTATACGTCATTACGTATTAGTATATAACATTATACGTTAGTACGTAATAGTATATAACGTTATTCGTTAGTACGTAATAGTATATAACGTTATACGTCATTACGTATTAGTTTATAACGTTATACGTTAGTACGTAATAGTATATAGCGTTATACGTCATTACGTAATAGTATATAACGTTATACGTCATTGCGTAATAGTATATAACGTTATACGTTAGTACGTTATTGTATATAACGTTATACGTCATCAGGTAATACTATATTACGTTACACGTTATTACGTAATAATATATAACGTTATATGTCACCAGGTAATACTATATAACGTTACACGTTAGTACGTAATAGTATATAACGATATACGATATTACGTATTAGTATATAACGTTATACGTTGTACGTATTAGTATATAACGTTATACATCATCAGGTAATACTATATAACGTTACACGTTAGTACGTAATAGAGTATAACGTTATACGTTAGTACGTAATAGTATATAACGTTATACGTTAGCACGTAATAATATATACCGTTATACGTTAGTACGTATTAGTTTATAACGTTATACGTTAGTACGTAATAGTATATAACGTTATACGTCATTACGTATTAGTTTATATCGTTATACGTTTGTACGTATTAGTATATAACGTCATACGGCATCAGGTAATACTATAGAACGTTACACGTTAGTACGTATTAGATAATAACGTTATACGTTAGCACGTAATAGGATATAACGTTATACGTTATAAGGTAATACTCAATAACGTTATACGTCATTACATAATAGTATATAACGTTATACGTCATTACGTATTAGTATATAATGTTATACGTCATCAGGTAATACTATATAACGTTACACGTTAGTACATAATAGAGTATAACGTTATACGTTAGTACGTAATAGGATATAACGTTATACGTCATTGCGTAATAGTATATAACGTTATACGTCACTGCGTAATAGTATATAACGTTATACGCTAGTACGTAATAGTATATAACGTTATACGTCATCAGGTAATACTATATTACGTTACACGTTATTACGTAATAGTATATAACGTTATACGTCATCTGGTAATACTATATAACGTTTCACGTTAGTACGTAATAGTATATAACGTTACACGTTAGTACGTAATAGTGTATAACGATATACGTTATTACGTATTTGTATATAACGTTATACGTCATTACGTATCAGTTTATAACGTTACACGTTAGTACGTAATATTATATATCGTTATACGTTAGTACGTAATAGGATATGACGTTATACGTCATTACGTAATACTATATAACGTTACACGTTAGTACGTAATAGTATATAACGTTATACGTTAGTACGTAATAGTACATAACGTTATACGTTAGTACGTAATAGTATATAACGTTATACGACAACAAGTAATACTATATAACGTTACACGTTAGTACCTAATAGTGTATAACGATATACGTTATTACGTATTAGTATATAACGTTATACGTTAGCACGTAACAGTATATAACGTTATACATTAGTACGTATTAGTTTATAACGTTATACGTTAGTTCGTAATAGTATATAACGTTATACGTCATTACGTATTAGTATATAACGTTATACGACATCAGGTAATACTATATAACGTTACACGTTAGTACGTAATAGAGTATAACGTTATACGTTAGTACGTAATAGGATATAACGTTATACGTTATAAGGTAATACTCAATAACATTATACTTCATTACATAATAGTATATAACGTTATACGTCATTACGTAATAGCATATAACGTTATACGACATCAGGTAATACTATATAACGTTACACGTTAGTGCGTAATAGAGTATAACGTTATACGTTAGTACGTAATAGGATATAACGTTATACGACATCAAGTAATAGGGTATAACGTTATACGACATCAAGTAATACTATATAACGTTACACGTTAGTACGTAATAGTATATAACGCTATACGTTAGCACGTAATAGTATATAACGTTATACGTTAGTACGTATTAGTTTATAACGTTATACGTTAGTACGTAATAGTATATAACGTTATACGTCATTACGTATTAGTTTATAACGTTCTACGTTAGTACGTAATAGTATATAGCGTTATACGTCATTACGTAATAGTATATAACATTATACGTTAGTACGTAATAGTATATAACGTTATTCGTTAGTACGTAATAGTATATAACGTTATACGTCATTACGTATTAGTTTATAACGTTATACGTTAGTACGTAATAGTATATAGCGTTATACGTCATTACGTAATAGTATATAACGTTATACGTCATTGCGTAATAGTATATAACGTTATACGTTAGTACGTTACTGTATATAACGTTATACGTCATCAGGTAATACTATATTACGTTACACGTTATTACGTAATAATATATAACGTTATACGTCACCAGGTAATACTATATAACGTTACACGTTAGTACGTAATAGTATATAACGATATACGATATTACGTATTAGTATATAACGTTATACGTTGTACGTATTAGTATATAACGTTATACATCATCAGGTAATACTATATAACGTTACACGTTAGTACGTAATAGAGTATAACGTTATACGTTAGTACGTAATAGTATATAACGTTATACGTAGGCACGTAATAATATATAACGTTATACGTTAGTACGTATTAGTTTATAACGTTATACGTTAGTACGTAATAGTATATAACGTTATACGTCATTACGTATTAGTTTATAACGTTATACGTTTGTACGTATTAGTATATAACGTTATACGGCATCAGGTAATACTATACAACGTTACACGTTAGTACGTATTAGATAATAACGTTATACGTTAGCACGTAATAGGATATAACGTTATACGTTATAAGGTAATACTCAATAACGTTATACGTCATTACATAATAGTATATAACGTTATACGTCATTACGTATTAGTATATAATGTTATACGTTATCAGGTAATACTATATAACGTTACACGTTAGTACATAATAGAGTATAACGTTATACGTTAGTACGTAATAGGATATAACGTTATACGACATTGCGTAATAGTATATAACGTTATACGTCACTGCGTAATAGTATATAACGTTATACGCTAGTACGTAATAGTATATAACGTTATACGTCATCAGGTAATACTATATTACGTTACACGTTATTACGTAATAGTATATAACGTTATACGTCATCTGGTAATACTATATAACGTTTCACGTTAGTACGTAATAGTATATAACGTTACACGTTAGTACGTAATAATGTATAACGATATACGTTATTACGTATTTGTATATAACGTTATACGTCATTACGTATCAGTTTATAACGTTACACGTTAGTACGTAATATTATATATCGTTATACGTTAGTACGTAATAGGATATGACGTTATACGTCATTACGTAATACTATATAACGTTACACGTTAGTACGTAATAGTATATAACGTTATACGTTAGTACGTAATAGTACATAACGTTATACGTTAGTACGTAATAGTATATAACGTTATACGACAACAAGTAATACTATATAACGTTACACGTTAGTACCTAATAGTGTATAACGATATACGTTATTACGTATTAGTATATAACGTTATACGTTAGCACGTAATAGTATATAACGTTATACATTAGTACGTATTAGTTTATAACGTTATACGTTAGTTCGTAATAGTATATAACGTTATACGTCATTACGTATTAGTTTATAACGTTATACGTTAGTACGTAATAGTATATAACGTTATACGGCATCAGGTAATACTATATAACGTTACACGTTAGTACGTATTAGATAATAACGTAATACGTTAGTACGTAATACGATATAACGTTATACGATATAAGGTAATACTCAATAACGTTATACGTCATTACATAATAGTATATAGCGTTATACGTCATTACGTAATAGTATATAACCTTAAACGATATTACGTATTATTATATAACGTTATACGATATTACATATTAGTATATAACGTTACACGTTATTACGTAATAGTATATACCGTTATACGTCATTACGTAGTAGTTTATAACGTTCTACGTTAGTACGTAATAGTATATAGCGTTATTCGTTATTACGTAATAATATATAACGTTATACGTCATTACGTATTACTATATAACGTTATACGTCATCAGGTAATACTATATAACGTTACACGTTAGTACGTAATAGAGTATAACGTTATACGTTAGTACGTAGTAGGATATAACGGTATACGTTATAAGGTAATACTCAATAACGTTATACGTCATTACATAATAGTATATAACGTTATACGTCATTACGTATTAGTTTATAATGTTATACGTTAGTACGTAATTGTATATAACGTTATACGGCATCAGGTAATACTATATAACGCTACACGTTAGTACGTACTAGATAATAACGTTATACGTTAGTACGTAATAGGATATAGCGTTATACGTTATAAGGTAATACTCAATAACGTTATACGTCATTACATAATAGTATATATCGTTATACGTCAATACGTAATAGTATATAACGTTATACGTTAGTACGTAATAGGATATAGCGTTATACGTTATAAGGTAATACTCAATAACGTTATACGTCAATACATAATAGTATATAACGTTATACGTCATTACGTAATAGTATATAACGTTATACGTTAGTACGTAATAGTATATAACGTTATACGTTTGTACGTATTAGTATATAACGTTATACGGCATCAGGTAATACTATACAACGTTACACGTTAGTACGTATTAGATAATAACGTTATACGTTAGCTCGTAATAGGATATAACGTTATACGTTATAAGGTAATACTCAATAACGTTATACGTCATTACATAATAGTATATAACGTTATACGTCATTACGTATTAGTATATAATGTTATACGTCTTCAGGTAATACTATATAACGTTACACGTCAGTACGTAATATTATATATCGTTATACGTTAGTACGTAATAGGATATGACGTTATACGTCATTACGTAATACTATATAACGTTACACGTTAGTACGTAATAGTATATAACGTTATACGTTAGTACGTAAAAGTACATAACGTTATACGTTAGTACGTAATAGTATATGACGTTATACGACATCAAGTAATACTATATAACGTTACACGTTAGTACGTAATAGTGTTTAACGATATACGTTATTACGTATTAGTATATAACGTTATACGTTAGCACGTAAAAATATATAACGTTATACATTAGTACGTATTAGTTTATAACGTTATACGTTAGTTCGTAATAGTATATAACGTTATACGTCATTACGTATTAGTTTATAACGTTATACGTTAGTACGTAATAGGATATAACGTTATACGTTATAAGGTAATACTCAATAACGTTATACGTCATTACATAATAGTATATAACGTTATACGTCATTACGTATTAGTATATAATGTTATACGTCATCAGGTAATACTATATAACGTTACACGTTAGTACATAATAGAGTATAACGTTATACGTTAGTACGTAATAGGATATAACGTTATACGTCATTGCGTAATAGTATATAACGTTATACGTCATTGCGTAATAGTATATAACGTTGTACGCTAGTACGTAATAGTATATAACGTTATACGTCATCAGGTAATACTATATTACGTTACACGTTATTACGTAATAGTATATAACGTTATACGTCATCTGGTAATACTATATAACGTTTCACGTTAGTACGTAATAGTATATAACGTTACACGTTAGTACGTAATAATGTATAACGATATACGTTATTACGTATTTGTATATAACGTTATACGTCATTACGTATCAGTTTATAACGTTACACGTTAGTACGTAATATTATATATCGTTATAAGTTAGTACGTAATAGGATATGACGTTATACGTCATTACGTAATACTATATAACGTTACACGTTAGTACGTAATAGCATATAACGTTATACGTTAGTACGTAATAGTACATAACGTTATACGTTAGTACGTAATAGTATATAACGTTATACGACAACAAGTAATACTATATAACGTTACACGTTAGTACCTAATAGTGTATAACGATATACGTTATTACGTATTAGTATATAACGTTATACGTTAGCACGTAATAGTATATAACGTTATACATTAGTACGTATTAGTTTATAACGTTATACGTTAGTTCGTAATAGTATATAACGTTATACGTCATTACGTATTAGTTTATAACGTTATACGTTAGTACGTAATAGTATATAACGTTATACGGCATCAGGTAATACTATATAACGTTACACGTTAGTACGTATTAGATAATAACGTAATACGTTAGTACGTAATACGATATAACGTTATACGATATAAGGTAATACTCAATAACGTTATACGTCATTACATAATAGTATATAGCGTTATACGTCATTACGTAATAGTATATAACCTTAAACGATATTACGTATTATTATATAACGTTATACGATATTACATATTAGTATATAACGTTACACGTTATTACGTAATAGTATATACCGTTATACGTCATTACGTAGTAGTTTATAACGTTCTACGTTAGTACGTAATAGTATATAGCGTTATTCGTTATTACGTAATAATATATAACGTTATACGTCATTACGTATTACTATATAACGTTATACGTCATCAGGTAATACTATATAACGTTACACGTTAGTACGTAATAGAGTATAACGTTATACGTTAGTACGTAATAGGATATAACGGTATACGTTATAAGGTAATACTCAATAACGTTATACGTCATTACATAATAGTATATAACGTTATACGTCATTACGTATTAGTTTATAATGTTATACGTTAGTACGTAATTGTATATAACGTTATACGGCATCAGGTAATACTATATAACGCTACACGTTAGTACGTACTAGATAATAACGTTATACGTTAGTACGTAAAAGTACATAACGTTATACGTTAGTACGTAATAGTATATGACGTTATACGACATCAAGTAATACTATATAACGTTACACGTTAGTACGTAATAGTGTTTAACGATATACGTTATTACGTATTAGCATATAACGTTATACGTTAGCACGTAAAAATATATAACGTTACACGTTAGTACGTAATAGTGTATAACGATATACGTTATTACGTATTTGTATATAACGTTATACGTCATTACGTATCAGTTTATAACGTTACACGTCAGTACGTAATATTATATATCGTTATACGTTAGTACGTAATAGTATATAGCGTTATACGTCATTGCGTAATAGTATATAACGTTATACGTCATTGCGTAATAGTATATAACGTTATACGTTAGTACGTTATTGTATATAACGTTCTACGTCATTACGTATTAGTTTATAACGTTATACGTTAGTACGTAATGGTATATAGCGTTATACGTCATTGCGTAATAGTATATAACGTTATACGTCATTGCGTAATAGTATATAACGTTATACGTTAGTACGTTATTGTATATAACGTTATACGTCATGAGGTAATACTAAATTACGTTACACGTTAGTACGTAATAGTGTAAAACGATATACGTTATTACGTATTAGTATATAACGTTATACGTTAGTACGTAATAGTATATAACGTTATACGTCATTGCGTATTAATATATAACGTTATACGTCATCAGGTAATACTATATAACGTTACACGTTAGTACGTAATAGAGTATAACGTTATACGTTAGTACGTAATAGTATATAACGTTATGCGTCATCTGGTAATACTATATAACGTTACTCGTTAGTACGTATTAGATAATGACGTTATACGTTAGTGCGTAATAGGATATAACGTTATACGTTATCAGGTAATACTCAATAACGTTATACGTCATTACATAATAGTATATAACGTTATACGTCATTACGGATTAGTTTATAATGTTATACGTTAGTACGTAATTGTATATAACGTTATACGGCATCAGGTAATACTATATAACGCTACACGTTAGTACGTACTAGATAATAACGTTATACGTTAGTACGTAATAGGATATAGCGTTATACGTTATAAGGTAATACTCAATAACGTTATACGTCATTACATAATAGTATATATCGTTATACGTTAGTACGTAATAGGATATGACGTTATACGTCATTACGTAATACTATATAACGTGACACGTTAGTACGTAATAGTATATAACGTTATACGTTAGTACGTAAAAGTACATAACGTTATACGTTAGTACGTAATAGTATATGACGTTATACGACATCAAGTAATACTATATAACGTTACTCGTTAGTACGTATTAGATAATGACGTTATACGTTAGTGCGTAATAGGATATAACGTTATACGTTATCAGGTAATACTCAATAACGTTATACGTCATTACGTATTACTATATAACGTTATACGTCATCAGGTAATACTATATAACGTTACACGTTAGTACGTAATAGAATATAACGTTATACGTTAGTACGTAATTGTATATAACGTTATACGTCATTACGTATTAGTTTATAACGTTATACGTTAGTACGTAATAGTATATAACGTTATACGACATCAGGTAATACTATATAACGTTACACGTTAGTAGGTAATAGTGTATAACGATATACGTTATTACGTATTAGTATATAACGTTATACGTTGTACGTACTAATATATAACGTTATACGTCATTACATACTAGTATATAACGTTATACGTTAGTACGCAATAGTATATAACGTTACACGTTAGCACATAATAGTATATAACGTTATACGTTAGCACGTAATAGTGTATAACGTTATACGTTAGCACGTAATAGTATATAACGTTATACGTCATTACGTATTAGTTTATAACGTTATACGTTAGTACGTAATATTATATAACGTTATACGGCATCAGGTAATACTATATAACGTTACACGTTAGTACGTATTAGATAATAACGTTATACGTTAGTACGTAATAGGATATAACGTTATACGTTATAAGGTAATACTCAATAACGTTATACGTCATTACATAATAGTATATAACGTTATACGTCATTACGTATTAGTATATAATGTTATACGTCATCAGGTAATACTATATAACGTTACACGTTAGTACATAATAGAGTATAACGTTATACGTTAGTACGTAATAGGATATAACGTTATACGTCATTGCGTAATAGTATATAACGTTATACGTCATTGCGTAATAGTATATAACGTTGTACGCTAGTACGTAATAGTATATAACGTTATACGTCATCAGGTAATACTATATTACGTTACACGTTATTACGTAATAGTATATAACGTTATACGTCATCTGGTAATACTATATAACGTTTCACGTTAGTACGTAATAGTATATAACGTTACACGTTAGTACGTAATAGTGTATAACGATATACGTTATTACGTATTTGTATATAACGTTATACGTCATTACGTATCAGTTTATAACGTTACACGTCAGTACGTAATATTATATATCGTTATACGTTAGTAAGTAATAGGATATGACGTTATACGTCATTACGTAATACTATATAACGATACACGTTAGTACGTAATAGTATATAACGTTATACGTTAGTACGTAATAGTACATAACGTTATACGTTAGTACGTAATAGTATATGACGTTATACGACATCAAGTAATACTATATAACGTTACACGTTAGTACGTAATAGTGTTTAACGATATACGTTATTACGTATTAGTATATAACGTTATACGTTAGCACGTAAAAATATATAACGTTATACATTAGTACGTATTAGTTTATAACGTTATACGTTAGTTCGTAATAGTATATAACGTTATACGTCATTACGTATTAGTTTATAACGTTATACGTTAGTACGTAATAGGATATAACGTTATACGTTATAAGGTAATACTCAATAACGTTATACGTCATTACGTAATAGTATATAGCGTTATACGTCATTGCGTAATAGTATATAACGTTATACGTCATTACGTATTAGTTTATAACGTTATACGTTAGTAAGTAATAGGATATGACGTTATACGTCATTACGTAATACTATATAACGATACACGTTAGTACGTAATAGTATATAACGTTATACGTTAGTACGTAATAGTACATAACGTTATACGTTAGTACGTAATAGTATATGACGTTATACGACATCAGGTAATACTATATAACGTTACACGTTAGTACGTAATAGAGTATAACGTTATACGTTAGTACGTAATAGGATATAACGTTATACGTTATAAGGTAATACTCAATAACATTATACTTCATTACATAATAGTATATAACGTTATACGTCATTACGTAATAGCATATAACGTTATACGACATCAGGTAATACTATATAACGTTACACGTTAGTGCGTAATAGAGTATAACGTTATACGTTAGTACGTAATAGGATATAACGTTATACGACATCAAGTAATACTATATAGCGTTACACGTTAGTACGTAATAGTATATAACGTTATACGTTAGCACGTAATAGTATATAACGTTATACGTTAGTACGTATTAGTTTATAACGTTATACGTTAGTACGTAATAGTATATAACGTTATACGTCATTACGTATTAGTTTATAACGTTCTACGTTAGTACGTAATAGTATATAGCGTTATACGTTATTACGTAATAATATATAACGTTATACGTCATTACGTATTACTACATAACGTTATACGTCATCAGCTAATACTATATAACGTTACACGTTAGTACGTAATAGAATATAACGTTAAACGTTAGTACGTAATAGGATATAACGTTATACGTTATAAGGTAATACTCAATAACGTTATACGACATTGCATAATAGTATATAACGTTATACGTCATTACGTATTAGTATATAACATTATACGTTAGTACGTAATAGTATATAACGTTATTCGTTAGTACGTAATAGTATATAACGTTATACGTCATTACGTATTAGTTTATAACGTTATACGTTAGTACGTAATAGTATATAGCGTTATACGTCATTACGTAATAGTATATAACGTTATACGTCATTGCGTAATAGTATATAACGTTATACGTTAGTACGTTATTGTATATAACGTTATACGTCATCAGGTAATACTATATTACGTTACACGTTATTACGTAATAATATATAACGTTATACGTCACCAGGTAATACTATATAACGTTACACGTTAGTACGTAATAGTATATAACGATATACGATATTACGTATTAGTATATAACGTTATACGTTGTACGTATTAGTATATAACGTTATACATCATCAGGTAATACTATATAACGTTACACGTTAGTACGTAATAGAGTATAACGTTATACGTTAGTACGTAATAGTATATAACGTTATACGTTAGCACGTAATAATATATACCGTTATACGTTAGTAGGTATTAGTTTATAACGTTATACGTTAGTACGTAATAGTATATAACGTTATACGTTATCAGGTAATACTCAATAACGTTATACGTCATTACATAATAGTATATAACGTTATACGTCATTACGGATTAGTATATAACGTTATACGTTAGTACGTAATACTATATAACGTCATACGTCATCTGGTAATACTATATAACGTTATACGTCATTATATAATAGTATATAACGTTATACGTTATTACGTAATAATATATAACGTTATACGTCATTACGTATTACTATATAACGTTATACGTCATCAGGTAATGCTATATAACGTTACACGTTAGTACGTAATAGAATATAACGTTATACGTTAGTACGTAATTGTATATAACGTTATACGTCATTACGTATTAGTTTATAACGTTATACGTTAGTACGTAATAGTATATAACGTTATACGACATCAGGTAATACTATATAACGTTACACGTTAGTAGGTAATAGTGTATAACGATATACGTTATTACGTATTAGTATATAACGTTATACGTTGTACGTACTAATATATAACGTTATACGTCATTACATACTAGTATATAACGTTATACGTTAGTACGCAATAGTATATAACGTTACACGTTAGCACGTAATAGTATATAACGTTATACGTTAGCACGTAATAGTGTATAACGTTATACGTTAGCACGTAATAGTATATAACGTTATACGTCATTACGTATTAGTTTATAACGTTATACGTTAGTACGTAATATTATATAACGTTATACGGCATCAGGTAATACTATATAACGTTACACGTTAGTACGTATTAGATAATAACGTTATACGTTAGTACGTAATAGGATATAACGTTATACGTTATAAGGTAATACTCAATAACGTTATACGTCATTACATAATAGTATATAACGTTATACGTCATTACGTAATAGTGTATAACGTTATACGTTGGTACGTAATAGTATATAACGTTAAACGATATTACGTATTATTATATAACGTTATACGATATTACGTATTATAATATAACGTTACACGTTATTACAGTTCCCTTTCGACTGTCGAAGCGTGTAGACGTGCCTTGTGCCCGGAGCGGTCTCTCCGTCGAAATCGGACGTGGAAAAAAGTGCCCCCGAAAGTGCGAACAGCGGGGAAAACAAAACAATGCAACGAGTGCCACCGCTCAGGATATCAAACAACGGTGAAACATACGCCATATACAAAACCATGGAAACCCATGAATGCACAGAAACCGAAATGGATATGACTCAGATGAGTGACGAGAGAAACACCACCAACAACGATCTGACACAACAAGACGAAAGCTGGAAGCTCGTAACTCCCAGCAAAAGAAGAAAAATTACAACAAACGCAAATACTAGGAGGGCTGCAGAAACAGTAAGTAAGCAGTGGCTCCAAGAAATCCCACTACAAAACCCCTTCAGCATACTACCACAAGAGAAGGAACCAGAAACAACTGAAACAACTGAAAAACCAATAACACACAACCCCAAACCACCGCCAATATACATCGATGCGCAAATAATAGACCCCCTCCTCGAACTGCTAAACAATACGGCAGGCAAAGAAAACTACTCAATAAAACAATTAAAACTGGACCAGGTAAAAGTGCAAACCAACGCCCCAGAAACCTACAGAAAAGTGGTAAAAGTGCTAAAAGAAAAAAACGCCGGGTACCACACCTACCAGCTCATAACTGACAAAAGCTATAAAGCAGTTATCAGAGGGCTACACCCAAGAACAAACACAAGCAACATATGCGACGAACTAGCCAAAATCGGACACCAGGTAAGAGCAATAAACAACATAACGAGATTTGACACCAAACAACCACTACCGCTGTTCCTAATAGAACTAGAACCGAACAAAAACAACAAGGAAATCTATGACATTAAACAAATCTTAAACACAATAATCACAGTCGAACCACCCAGACAAAAAAAAGACATACCTCAGTGCATGCGGTGCCAACAATATGGGCACACAAAAAATTACTGCAACAGAAACCCGGTGTGCGTCAAATGCGCAGGAAAGCACCTGACAACTTACTGCCCATATACGGGAAAAATAAAAGAGGTAAAGTGCTACAACTGCAACGGAAACCACCCAGCCAGCTACAAAGGCTGCCCAGCCAGAAAAATACTCCAACGTAAATTGTTTCCGCCGCTTAGAAGCAGGACATATAACTACCACCACACACAACAAGACAGGGCAGAAGCTGAGACACCAATTAAAGTACAGTACGTAATGAACAACAACCACAACAATATCAACACCACTGGCAGTCGAAGCTACGCGCAAGCAACCAAGGAAGTAACACCCGTAGCCAACCAAAACCACAACAACAACACCAACGACGCTACAGAAATAAAAGAACTATTAAAACAATCCATCAAAAGCACCGACATGTTAACAAGAACGATAAGCGAACTAAACGAAGCATTCAAGCAGCAATCATTACAAATCACAGCTATGATACAACTGATAACAACCATGCTAAGCAAAAAGTAAAAACGGACATACTAAAAATAGCTCCCTGGAACTCTAACGGTCTACAACAAAGGGCCATTGAAACCAAAGCATTCCTATACCACAACAACATAGACATACTACTTGTATCGGAGACGCATTTCACAACAAAAAGCTACACAAAAATACCGCACTATACCATATACGATACCAAGCACCCCTCAGGAAAAGCACACGGAGGAACCGCAGTGATAATAAGAAACGATATTAAACACCACCTACACAGTCAAGTTAGTAAAGAACACATACAAGCAACTACCGTTACCGTACAAACTAGCAGCAACCGTCTACAGCTGTCAGCAGTATGTGCACCACCGCGACACAAAATTACAACACAAATGTGGGAAGAATACTTCCAACAACTAGGCGACAAGTTTATCGCAGCAGGAGACTACAACTCAAAGCACACAACATGGGGATCAAGAATCACTACACCTCGAGGCAGAACCCTGGAAAAACACATCAGGAAAAACAATCTCAATATATTATCCACAGGAAGACCGACATACTGGCCGACAGACCTGAGCAAAATCCCTGACCTACTCGACTTTGCAGTCACAAAGGGATTAAACGGAAATAAAATAAATATAGCATCCAGCCTCGAGCTTAGCTCCGACCATACACCCATAATAATAACATACAGAAACAAGCCAATACTCTACAACAACTCAGAGACGCTATGCAACAAATCCACTAATTGGCAAACCTTCAAAGAAATAATCGAGAGCAAAATCAACTGCAACATCCCACTGAAAACGCCCCAACACATCGAACAAGCTGTAACAACACTTACAGAAACTATACAAGAGGCAGCACGGGCAACCACAAAACCAGAAACTACCACTAGACAAACAAAACAAATCCCATCTGACATCCTCGAAAAAATTAGAGATAAAAGAAAAGCGAAAGCAAAATGGCAAAAACATAGAACAAAAGAAAACAAAAAACACCTAAACAAACTTGCAAAGGAAATAAAAAACAAAATAAAAGAGCACAACAACAACGAATTCACAAAGTTCATAGAGTCACTATCTGCACACGAGAACTACAACTACTCACTATGGAAAGCCACAAAAAAAATAAAGAAGGCGATAAAACCAGCCCCAGCAATCAGAAAAGCAGACAACACATGGGCAAGAAGCAACGAAGAGCAAGCCGAAGAATTTTCCATCCACCTATGCAACACATTTACACCACACAACATCAATAACAGCAACCACAATAGCCATACGGACGACGACGCGATAGCCACTAGCACTGCAATCGACAAGCAATACACCATACCCAAAACAACAGCACAAGAAATAAGAAACATAATAGAAAAAACAAAAAACAACAAAGCACCAGGAATCGATCTAATCAATGGCAAAATATTGAAAAATCTCCCTCCAAAAGCGATACGGTTAATTACAATAATATTCAATGCAATACTAAGAATACAATATTATCCTGCATTATGGAAACAGGCACAAATCATAATGTTACCCAAACCAGGCAAAGACCCACATGAAGCAACATCCTACAGACCAATATCACTACTCCCCGTGCTCTCCAAAATACTAGAAAAAGTAATATACGCCCGACTAAAACCAATAATAGAGAAGGAAAAACTAATACCAGACCATCAATTTGGATTCAGAAATAAACACTCCACCATAGAACAAATGCACAGGCTTGTCAACGAAATAATACACACAATAGAAAACAAACAATATTGTACAGCCCTATTCATGGACATAGAGAAAGCTTTCGACAAAATAAACCACGAAAGCCTAATACAAACAATCAAGAAACAATTCCCGGAAAAAATATACCAAATAATAAAATCATACATAAGCAACAGAACCTTCACAGTAAAAATCAAGGACGCACACTCCGAAGCAAAAGACATCAAAGCAGGTGTTCCACAAGGAAGCGTCCTAGGACCCATACTATACACATTATACACGGCCAACATTCCAACAACTACCAATAGCAAAATACTGACATTCGCGGACGACACAGCCGTGCTAGTCAGGCACACTAACCCTGTAATAGCAGCCACAATACTACAAGAGCACATCACAAAAATAGAAAAGTGGCTACAGGACAAACAAATCAAAGCTAACCCTGACAAATGCAACCACATTACATTCACATTGAGAAAACAGATAACACCAAACATCTTCCTGAACGGCACGCAAATAACACAAACAAGGCAAGTCAAATACCTTGGACTTCACATAGATACACACTTCACATGGAAACAGCACATCAAATCAATAATAGACAAGATACAGATAGCAAGGAGACAAATGTACTGGCTAACAAGCCGAAAATCCAAACTAAGCACAGAAAACAAACTGAAAATATACAAAATAATCATAAAGCCAATCTGGACATACGGAATTCCACTATGGGGAACAGCAGCAATGAGCCATATAAACAAAATAGAAACAATCCAAGCCAAAATCCTTAGAACAATGGTAAACGCCCCGTGGTACGTTAGAAACGAGGACATAAGGAAAGACCTCGGAATACCAACGGTCAAGGAGGAGATTACCAGATTCGCAACAAGATACAGAACAAGAATAGAAACACACCCGAACCATCTGGCAGCTGAAACGTGCAACACAACAAACATCGTAAGAAGACTAAAAAGGAAACACCCAATAGACCTCATAAAAGATATAACTTAGAAAAAACGAAGCTGGCACCCCGCTGGGGGTAGCCGCCCACATGCTATATTATTTTTTATTTATATTTTTTTTTCTTCACCAACAAGATATAACACTTTACCAAATGTCCGCAAGGACAAATTGTAAAATAACCAAAATAAAATAAAAAAAAAAACACGTTATTACGTAATAGTATATACCGTTATACGTCATTACGTATTAGTTTATAACGTTCTACGTTAGTCCCTAATAGTATATAGCGTTATACGTTATTACGTAATAATATATAACGTTATACGTCATTGCGTATTAATATATAACGTTATACGTCATCAGGTAATACTATATAACGTTACACGTTAGTACGTAATAGAGTATAACGTTATACGTTAGTACGTAATAGTATATAACGTTATGCGTCATCTGGTAATACTATATAACGTTACTCGTTAGTACGTATTAGATAATGACGTTATACGTTAGTACGTAATAGGATATAACGTTATACGTTATCAGGTAATACTCAATAACGTTATACGACATTACATAATAGTATATAACGTTATACGTCATTACGGGTTAGTATATAACGTTATACGTTATTACGTAATAATATATAACGTTATACGTCATTACGGATTAGTATATAACGTTATACGTTAGCACGTAATAGTATATAACGTTATACGTTAGTACGTATTAGTTTATAACATTATACGCTAGTACGTAATAGTATATAACGTTATACGTCATTACGTATTAGTTTATAACGTTATACGTTAGTACGTAATAGTATATAACGTTATACGGCATCAGGTAATACTATATAACGTTACACGTTAGTACGTATTAGAAAATATCGTTATACGTTAGTGCGTAATAGGATATAACGTTATACGATATAAGGTAATACTCAATAACGTTATACGTCATTACATAATAGTATATAACGTTATACGTCATTACGTAATAGTATATAACGTTATACGTTAGTACGTAATAGTATATAACGTTATACGTTATTACGTAATAATATATAACGTTATACGTCATTACGTATTACTATATAACGTTATACGTCATCAGGTGATACTATATAACGTTACACGTTAGTACGTAATAGAGTATAACGTTATACGATAGTACGTAATAGGATATGACGTTATACGTTATTACGTAATACTATATAACGTAACACGTTAGTTCGTAATAGTATATAACGTTATACGTTAGTACGTAATAGTATATAACGTTATACGTTATTGCGTATTAGTATATAACGTTATACGTTATTGCGTATTAGTATATAACGTTATACGGCATCAGGTAATACTATATAACGTTACACGTTAGTACGTATTAGATAATAACGTTTTACGTTAGTACGTAATAGGATATAACGTTATACGATATAAGGTAATACTCAATAACGTTATACGTCATTACATAATAGTATATAACGTTATACGTCATTACGTAATAGTATATAACGTTATACGTTAGCACGTAATAGTATATAACGTTATTCGTTATTACGTAATAATATATAACGTTATACGTCATTACGTATTACTATATAACGTTATACGTCATCAGGTGATACTATATAACGTTACACGTTAGTACGTAATAGAGTATAACGTTATACGTTAGTACGTAATAGGATATGACGTTATACGTCATTACGTAATACTATATAACGTAACACGTTAGTTCGTAATAGTATATAACGTTATACGTTAGTACGTAATAGTATATAACGTTATACGTTATTGCGTATTAGTATATAACGTTATACGTTATTGCGTATTAGTATATAACGTTATACGGCATCAGGTAATACTATATAACGTTACACGTTAGTACGTATTAGATAATAACGTTTTACGTTAGTACGTAATAGGATATAACGTTATACGATATAAGGTAATACTCAATAACGTTATACGTCATTACATAATAGTATATAACGTTATACGTCATTACGTAATAGTATATAACGTTATACGTTAGTACGTAAAAGTATATAACGTTACACGTTAGTACGTAATAGTGTATAACGATATACGTTATTACGCATTAGTATATAACGTTATACGTTGTTACGTATTAGTATATAACGTTATACGTCATTACGTACTAGTATATAACGTTATACGTTAGTACGTAATAGTATATAACGTTACACGTTAGTACGTTATAGTATATAACGTTATACGTTAGCACGTAATAGTATATAACGTTATACGTTAGTACGTATTAGTTTATAAAGTTATACGTTAGTTCGTAATAGTATATAACGTTATACGTCATTACGTATTATTTTGTAACATTATACGTTAGTACGTAATAGTATATAACGTTATACGGCATCAAATAATACTATATAACGTTACACGTTAGTACGTATTAGATAATAACGTAATACGTTAGTGCGTAATAGGATATAACGTTATACGATATAAGGTAATACTCAATAACGTTATACGTCATTACATAATAGTATATAACGTTATACGTCATTACGTAATAGTATATAACGTTATACGTTAGTACGTAATAGTATATAACGTTATACGTTATTACGTAATAATATATAACGTTATACGTCATTACGTATTACTATATAACGTTATACGGCATCAGGTGATACTATATAACGTTACACGTTAGTACGTAATAGAGTATAACGTTATACGTTAGTACGTAATAGTATATAACGTTATACGTTAGCACGTAATAGTATATAACGTTATACGTTAGTACGTATTAGTTTATATCGTTATACGTTAGTACGTAATAGTATATAACGTTATACGTCATTACGTATTAGTTTATAATGTTATACGTTAGTACGTAATTATATATACCGTTATACGGCATCAGGTAATACTATATAACGCTACACGTTAGTACGTACTAGATAATAACGTTATACGTTAGTACGTAATAGGATATAGCGTTATACGTTATAAGGTAATACTCAATAACGTTATACGTCATTACATAATAGTATATATCGTTATACGTCTTTACGTAATAGTGTATAACGTTATACGTTAGTACGTAATAGTATATAACGTTATACGATATTACGTATGAGTATATAACGTTATACGATATTACGTATTAGTATATAACGTTACACGTTATTACGTAATAGTATATATCGTTATACGTCATTACGTATTAGTATATAACGTTATACGTTAGTACGTAATAGTATATAACGTTATACGTTATTAGGTATTAGTATATAACGTTATACGGCATCAGGTAATACTATATAACGTTACACGTTATTACGTAATAGTATATATCGTTATACGTCATTACGTATTAGTATATAACGTTCTACGTTAGTACGTAATAGTATATAACGTTATACGTCATTACGTATTAGTTTATAATGTTATACGTTAGTACGTAATTATATATACCGTTATACGGCATCAGGTAATACTATATAACGCTACACGTTAGTACGTACTAGATAATAACGTTATACGTTAGTACGTAATAGGATATAGCGTTATACGTTATAAGGTAATACTCAATAACGTTATACGTCATTACATAATAGTATATATCGTTACACGTCATTACGTAATAGTATATAACGTTATACGTTAGTACGTAATAGTATATAACGTTATACGTTATTACGTATTAGTATATAACGTTATACGGCATCAGGTAATACTATATAACGTTACACGTTATTACGTAATAGTATATATCGTTATACGTCATTACGTATTAGTATATAACGTTCTACGTTAGTACGTAATAGAATATAGCGTTATACGTTATTACGTAATAATATATAACGTTATACGTCATTACGTATTACTATGTAACGTTATACGTCATCAGGTAATACTATATAACGTTACACGTTAGTACGTAATACAGTATAACGGTATACGTTAGTACGTAATAGGATATAACGTTATACGTTATAAGGTAATACTCAATAACATTATACTTCATTACATAATAGTATATAACGTTATACGTCATTACGAAATAGTATATAACGTTATACGTTAGTACGTAATAGTATATATCGTTATACGTCATTACGTATTAGTATATAACATTATACGTTAGTACGTAATAGTATATAACGTTATTCGTTAGTACGTATTAGTTTATAACGTTATACGTTATTACGTATTAGTATATAACGTTATACGTCTTTACGTAATAGTGTATAACGTTATACGTTAGTACGTAATAGTATATAACGTTATACGATATTACGTATGAGTATATAACGTTATACGATATTACGTATTAGTATATAACGTTACACGTTATTACGTAATAGTATATATCGTTATACGTCATTACGTATTAGTATATAACGTTCTACGTTAGTACGTAATAGAATATAGCGTTATACGTTATTACGTATTAGTATATAACGTTATACGTCTTTACGTAATAGTGTATAACGTTATACGTTAGTACGTAATAGTATATAACGCTATACGATATTACGTATGAGTATATAACGTTATACGATATTACGTATTAGTATATAACGTTACACGTTATTACGTAATAGTATATATCGTTATACGTCATTACGTATTAGTATATAACGTTCTACGTTAGTACGTAATAGAATATAGCGTTATACGTTATTACGTAATAATATATAACGTTATACGTCATTACGTATTACTATATAACGTTATACGTCATCAGGTAATACTATATAACGTTACACGTTAGTACGTAATAGAATATAACGTTATACGTTAGTACGTAATAGGATATAACGTTATACGTTATAAGGTAATACTCAATAACGTTATACGTCATTGCATAATAGTATATAACGTTATACGTCATTACGTATTAGTATATAACATTATACGTTAGTACGTAATAGTATATAACGTTATTCGTTAGTACGTATTAGTTTATAACGTTATACGTTAGTACGTAATAGTATATAACGTTATACGTCATTACGTATTAGTTTATAACGTTATACGTTAGTACGTAATAGTATATAGCGTTATACGTCATTGCGTAATAGTATATAACGTTATACGTCATCAGGTAATACTATATTACGTTACACGTTATTACGTAATAATATATAACGTTATACGTCATCAGGTAATACTATATAACGTTACACGTTAGTACGTAATAGTATATAACGATATACGTTATTACGTATTAGTATATAACATTATACGTTAGTACGTAATAGTATATAACGTTATACGTTAGTACGTAATAGTATATAACGTTATACGTCATTACGTATTAGTTTATAACGTTATACGTTAGTACGTAATAGTATATAACGTTATACGTTATTACGTAATAATATATAACGTTATACGTCATTACGTATTACTATATAACGTTATACGTCATCAGGTGATACTATATAACGTTACACGTTAGTACGTAATAGAGTATAACGTTATACGTTAGTACGAAATAGGATATGACGTTATACGTCATTACGTAATACTATATAACGTAACACGTTAGTTCGTAATAGTATATAACGTTATACGTTAGTACGTAATAGTATATAACGTTATACGTTATTGCGTATTAGTATATAACGTTATACGTTATTGCGTATTAGTATATAACGTTATACGGCATCAGGTAATACTATATAACGTTACACGTTAGTACGTATTAGATAATAACGTTTTACGTTAGTACGTAATAGGATATAACGTTACACGATATAAGGTAATACTCAATAACGTTATACGTCATTACATAATAGTATATAACGTTATACGTCATTACGTAATAGTATATAACGTTATACGTTAGTACGTAAAAGTATATAACGTTACACGTTAGTACGTAATAGTGTATAACGATATACGTTATTACGCATTAGTATATAACGTTATACGTTGTTACGTATTAGTATATAACGTTATACGTCATGACGTACTAGTATATAACGTTATACGTTAGTACGTAATAGTATATAACGTTACACGTTAGTACGTAATAGTATATAACGTTATACGTTAGCACGTAATAGTATATAACGTTATACGTTAGTACGTATTAGTTTATAACGATATACGTTAGTTCGTAATAGTATATAACGTTATACGTCATTACGTATTATTTTGTAACATTATACGTTAGTACGTAATAGTATATAACGTTATACGGCATCAAATAATACTATATAACGTTACACGTTAGTACGTATTAGATAATAACGTAATACGTTAGTGCGTAATAGGATATAACGTTATACGATATAAGGTAATACTCAATAACGTTATACGTCATTACATAATAGTATATAACGTTATACGTCATTACGTAATAGTATATAACGTTATACGTTAGTACGTAATAGTATATAACGTTATACGTTATTACGTAATAATATATAACGTTATACGTCATTACGTGTTACTATATAACGTTATACGTCATCAGGTGATACTATATAACGTTACACGTTAGTACGTAATAGAGTATAACGTTATACGTTAGTACGTAATAGGATATGACGTTATACGTCATTACGTAATACTATATAACGTAACACGTTAGTTCGTAATAGTATATAACGTTATACGTTAGTACGTAATAGTATATAACGTTATACGTTATTGCGTATTAGTATATAACGTTATACGTTAGTACGTAATAGTATATAACGTTATACGGCATCAGGTAATACTATATAACGTTACACGTTAGTACGTATTAGATAATAACGTTTTACGTTAGTACGTAATAGGATATAACGTTATACGATATAAGGTAATACTCAATAACGTTATACGTCATTACATAATAGTATATAACGTTATACGTCATTACGTAATAGTATATAACGTTATAAGTTAGTACGTAATAGTATATAACGTTATACGTTATTACGTAATAATATATAACGTTATACGTCATTACGTATTACTATATAACGTTATACGTCATCAGGTGATACTATATAACGTTACACGTTAGTACGTAATAGAGTATAACGTTATACGTTAGTACGTAATAGGATATGACGTTATACGTCATTACGTAATACTATATAACGTAACACGTTAGTTCGTAATAGTATATAACGTTATACGTTAGTACGTAATAGTATATAACGTTATACGTTATTGCGTATTAGTATATAACGTTATACGTTATTGCGTATTAGTATATAACGTTATACGGCATCAGGTAATACTATATAACGTTACACGTTAGTACGTATTAGATAATAACGTTTTACGTTAGTACGTAATAGGATATAACGTAATACGATATAAGGTAATACTCAATAACGTTATACGTCATTACATAATAGTATATAACGTTATACGTCATTACATAATAGTATATAACGTTATACGTTAGTACGTAAAAGTATATAACGTTACACGTTAGTACGTAATAGTGTATAACGATATACGTTATTACGCATTAGTATATAACGTTATACGTTGTTACGTATTAGTATATAACGTTATACGTCATTACGTACTAGTATATAACGTTATACGTTAGTACGTAATAGTATATAACGTTACACGTTAGTACGTAATAGGTTATAACGTTATACGTTAGCACGTAATAGTATATAACGTTATACGTTAGTACGTATTAGTTTATAACGTTATACGTTAGTTCGTAATAGTATATAACGTTATACGTCATTACGTATTATTTTGTAACATTATACGTTAGTACGTAATAGTATATAACGTTATACGGCATCAAATAATACTATATAACGTTACACGTCAGTACGTATTAGATAATAACGTAATACGTTAGTGCGTAATAGGATATAACGTTATACGATATAAGGTAATACTCAATAACGTTATACGTCATTACATAATAGTATATAACGTTATACGTCATTACGTAATAGTATATAACGTTATACGTTAGTACGTAATAGTATATAACGTTATACGTTATTACGTAATAATATATAACGTTATACGTCATTACGTATTACTATATAACGTTATACGTCATCAGGTGATACTATATAATGTTACACGTTAGTACGTAATAGAGTATAACGTTATACGTTAGTACGTAATAGTATATAACGTTATACGTCAGCACGTAATAGTAAATAACGTTATACGTTAGTACGTATTAGTTTATATCGTTATACGTTAGTACGTAATAGTATATAACGTTATACGTCATTACGTATTAGTTTATAATGTTATACGTTAGTACGTAATTATATATACCGTTATACGGCATCAGGTAATACTATATAACGCTACACGTTAGTACGTACTAGATAATAACGTTATACGTTAGTACGTAATAGGATATAGCGTTATACGTTATAAGGTAATACTCAATAACGTTATACGTCATTACATAATAGTATATATCGTTATACGTCATTACGTAATAGTATATAACGTTATACGTTAGTACGTAATAGTATATAACGTTATACGTTATTACGTATTAGTATATAACGTTATACGGCATCAGGTAATACTATATAACGTTACACGTTATTACGTAATAGTATATATCGTTATACGTCATTACGTATTAGTATATAACGTTCTACGTTAGTACGTAATAGAATATAGCGTTATACGTTATTACGTAATAATATATAACGTTATACGTCATTACGTATTACTATGTAACGTTATACGTCATCAGGTAATACTATATAACGTTACACGTTAGTACGTAATAGGATATAACGTTATACGTTATAAGGTAATACTCAATAACGTTATACGTCATTACATAATAGTATATATCGTTATACGTCATTACGTAATAGTATATAACGTTATACGTTAGTACGTAATAGTATATAACGTTATACGTTATTACGTATTAGTATATAACGTTATACGGCATCAGGTAATACTATATAACGTTACACGTTAGTACGTATTAGTTAATAACGTTATACGTTAGTACGTAATAGGATATAACGTTATACGTTATAAGGTAATACTCAATAACGTTATACGTCATTACATAATAGTATATAACGTTATATGTCATTACGTATTAGTATATAACGTTATACGTCATCAGGTAATACTATATAACGTTACACGTTAGTACGTAATACAGTATAACGTTATACGTTAGTACGTATTAGGATATAACGTTATACGTTATAAGGTAATACTCAATAACATTATACTTCATTACATAATAGTATATAACGTTATACGTCATTACGTAATAGTATATAACGTTATACGTTAGTACGTAATAGTATATATCGTTATACGTCATTACGTAATAGTATATAACGTTATACGTTAGTACGTAATAGTATATATCGTTATACGTCATTACGTATTAGTTTATAACGTTCTACGTTAGTACGTAATAGTATATAACGTTATACGTTAGTACGTAATAGTATATATCGTTATACGTCATTACGTATTAGTTTATAACGTTCTACGTTAGTACGTAATAGTATATAGCGTTATACGTTATTACGTAATAATATATAACGTTATACGTCATTACGTATTACTATATAACGTTATACGTCATCAGGTAATACTATATAACGTTGCACGTTAGTACGTAATAGAATATAACGTTATACGTTAGTACGTAATAGGATATAACGTTATACGTTATAAGGTAATACTCAATAACGTTATACGTCATTGCATAATAGTATATAACGTTATACGTCATTACGTATTAGTATATAACATTATACGTTAGTACGTAATAGTATATAACGTTATTCGTTAGTACGTATTAGTTTATAACGTTATACGTTATTACGTATTAGTATATAACGTTATACGTCTTTACGTAATAGTGTATAACGTTATACGTTAGTACGTAATAGTATATAACGTTATACGATATTACGTATGAGTATATAACGTTATACGATATTACGTATTAGTATATAACGTTACACGTTATTACGTAATAGTATATAACGTTATACGTCATCAGGTAATACTATATAACGTTACACGTTAGTACGTAATAGTATATAACGATATACGTTATTACGTATTAGTATATAACATTATACGTTAGTACGTAATAGTATATAACGTTATACGTTAGTACGTAATAGTATATAACGTTATACATCATTACGTATTAGTTTATAACGTTATACGTTAGTACGTAATAATATATAACGTTATACGTTATTACGTAATAATATATAACGTTATACGTCATTACGTATTACTATATAACGTTATACGTCATCAGGTGATACTATATAA
This sequence comes from Bombus pascuorum, assembly GCF_905332965.1. Lineage (NCBI taxonomy): Eukaryota > Metazoa > Arthropoda > Insecta > Hymenoptera > Apidae > Bombus > Bombus pascuorum. Next base: position 453,255 of record NW_026869749.1, on the reverse strand, counting down.
CGTTACACGTTAGTTCGTAATAGTATATAACGTTATACGTTAGTACGTAATAGTATATAACGTTACACGTTAGTACGTAATAGTATATAACGTTATACGTTAGCACGTAATAGTATATAACGTTATACGTTAGTACGTATTAGTTTATAACGTTATAAGTTAGTTCGTAATAGTATATAACTTTATACGTCATTACGTATTATTTTGTAACATTATACGTTAGTACGTAATAGTATATAACGTTATACGTTATTACGTATTAGTATATAACGTTATACGGCATCAGGTAATACTATATAACGTTACACGTTATTACGTAATAGTATATATCGTTATACGTCATTACGTATTAGTATATAACGTTCTACGTTAGTACGTAATAGAATATAGCGTTATACGTTATTACGTAATAATATATAACGTTATACGTCATTACGTATTACTATGTAACGTTATACGTCATCAGGTAATACTATATAACGTTACACGTTAGTACGTAATACAGTATAACGGTATACGTTAGTACGTAATAGGATATAACGTTATACGTTATAAGGTAATACTCAATAACATTATACTTCATTACATAATAGTATATAACGTTATACGTCATTACGTAATAGTATATAACGTTATACGTTAGTACGTAATAGTATATATCGTTATACGTCATTACGTATTAGTATATAACATTATACGTTAGTACGTAATAGTATATAACGTTATTCGTTAGTACGTATTAGTTTATAACGTTATACGTTATTACGTATTAGTATATAACGTTATACGTCTTTACGTAATAGTGTATAACGTTATACGTTAGTACGTAATAGTATATAACGTTATACGATATTACGTATGAGTATATAACGTTATACGATATTACGTATTAGTATATAACGTTACACGTTATTACGTAATAGTATATATCGTTGTACGTCATTACGTATTAGTATATAACGTTCTACGTTAGTACGTAATAGAATATAGCGTTATACGTTATTACGTAATAATATATAACGTTATACGTCATTACGTATTACTATATAACGTTATACGTCATCAGGTAATACTATATAACGTTACACGTTAGTACGTAATAGGATATAACGTTATACGTTATAAGGTAATACTCAATAACGTTATACGTCATTACATAATAGTATATATCGTTATACGTCATTACGTAATAGTATATAACGTTATACGTTAGTACGTAATAGTATATAACGTTATACGTTATTACGTATTAGTATATAACGTTATACGGTATCAGGTAATACTATATAACGTTACACGTTAGTACGTATTAAATAATAACGTTATACGTTAGTACGTAATAGGATATAACGTTATACGTTATAAGGTAATACTCAATAACGTTATACGTCATTACATAATAGTATATAACGTTATATGTCATTACGTATTAGTATATAACGTTATACGTCATCAGGTAATACTATATAACGTTACACGTTAGTACGTAATAGTATATATCGTTATACGTCATTACGTATTAGTTTATAACGTTCTACGTTAGTACGTAATAGTATATAGCGTTATACGTTATTACGTAATAATATATAACGTTATACGTCATTACGTATTACTATATAACGTTATACGTTAGTACGTATTAGGATATAACGTTATACGTTAGAAGGTAATACTCAATAACATTATACTTCATTACATAATAGTATATAACGTTATACGTCATTACGTAATAGTATATAACGTTATACGTTAGTACGTAATAGTATATATCGTTATACGTCATTACGTATTAGTTTATAACGTTCTACGTTAGTACGTAATAGTATATAGCGTTATACGTTATTACGTAATAATATATAACGTTATACGTCATTACGTATTACTATATAACGTTATACGTCATCAGGTAATACTATATAACGTTGCACGTTAGTACGTAATAGAATATAACGTTATACGTTAGTACGTAATAGGATATAACGTTATACGTTATAAGGTAATACTCAATAACGTTATACGTCATTGCATAATAGTATATAACGTTATACGTCATTACGTATTAGTATATAACATTATACGTTAGTACGTAATAGTATATAACGTTATTCGTTAGCACGTATTAGTTTATAACGTTATACGTTATTACGTATTAGTATATAACGTTATACGTCTTTACGTAATAGTGTATAACGTTATACGTTAGTACGTAATAGTATATAACGTTATACGATATTACGTATGAGTATATAACGTTATACGATATTACGTATTAGTATATAACGTTACACGTTATTACGTAATAGTATATATCGTTATACGTCATTACGTATTAGTATATAACGTTCTACGTTAGTACGTAATAGAATATAGCGTTATACGTTATTACGTAATAATATATAACGTTATACGTCATTACGTATTACTATATAACGTTATACGTCATCAGGTAATACTATATAACGTTATACGTTAGTACGTAATAGAATATAACGTTATACGTTAGTACGTAATAGGATATAACGTTATACGTTATAAGGTAATACTCAATAACGTTATACGTCATTGCATAATAGTATATAACGTTATACGTCATTACGTATTAGTATATAACATTATACGTTAGTACGTAATAGTATATAACGTTATTCGTTAATACGTATTAGTTTATAACGTTATACGTTAGTACGTAATAGTATATAACGTTATACGTCATTACGTATTAGTTTATAACGTTATACGTTAGTACGTAATAGTATATAGCGTTATACGTCATTGCGTAATAGTATATAACGTTATACGTCATCAGGTAATACTATATTACGTTACACGTTATTACGTAATAATATATAACGATATACGTCATCAGGTAATACTATATAACGTTACACGTTAGTACGTAATAGTATATAACGATATGCGTTATTACGTATTAGTATATAACGTTATACGTTGTACGTATTAGTATATAACGTTATACGTCATTACATACTAGTATATAACGTTATACGTCATTGCGTAATAGTATATAACGTTATACGTTAGTACGTAATTGTATATAACGTTATACGTCATTACGTATTAGTTTATAACGTTATACGTTAGTACGTAATAGTATATAACGTTATACGACAACAGGTAATACTATATAACGTTACACGTTAGTACGTAATAGTGTATAACGATATACGTTATTACGTATTAGTATATAACGTTATACGTTGTACGTATTAGTATATAACGTTATACGTCATTACATACTAGAATATAACGTTATACGTTAGTACGTAATAGTATATAACGTTACACGTTAGCACGTAATAGTATATAACGTTATACGTTAGCACGTAATAGTATATAACGTTATACGTTAGTACGTAATAGTATATAACGTTATACGTCATTACGTAATAGTATATAGCGTTATACGTTATTACGTAATAATATATAACGTTATACGTCATTGTGTATTAGTATATAACGTTATACGTCATCAGGCAATACTATATAACGTTACACGTTAGTACGTAATAGAGTATAACGTTATACGTTAGTACGTAATAGTATATAACGTTATACGTCATCTGGTAATACTATATAACGTTACTCGTTAGTACGTATTAGATAATAACGTTATACGTTAGTACGTAATAGGATATAACGTTATACGTTATCAGGTAATACTCAATAACGTTATACGTCATTACATAATAGTATATAACGTTATACGTCATTACGGATTAGTATATAACGTTATACGTTAGCACGTAATAGTATATAACGTTATACGTTAGTACGTATTAGTTTATAACATTATACGCTAGTACGTAATAGTATATAACGTTATACGTCATTACGTATTAGTTTATAACGTTATACGTTAGTACGTAATAGTATATAACGTTATACGGCATCAGGTAATACTATATAACGTTACACGTTAGTACGTATTAGAAAATATCGTTATTCGTTAGTACGTAATAGGATATAACGTTATACGTTATAAGGTAATACTCAATAACGTTATACGTCATTACATAATAGTATATAACGTTATACGTCATTACGTAATAGTATATAACGTTATACGTTAGTACGTAATAGTATATAACGTTATACGGCATCAGGTAATACTATATAACGTTACACGTTAGTACGTATTAGATAATAACGTAATACGTTAGTGCGTAATAGGATATAACGTTATACGATATAAGGTAATACTCAATAACGTTATACGTCATTACATAATAGTATATAACGTTATACGTCATTACGTAATAGTATATAACGTTATACGTTAGTACGTAATAGTATATAACGTTATATGTTATTACGTAATAATATATAACGTTATACGTCATTACGTATTACTATATAACGTTATACGTCATCAGGTGATACTATATAACGTAACACGTTAGTTCGTAATAGTATATAACGTTATACGTTAGTACGTAATAGTATATAACGTTATACGTTAGTGCGTATTAGTATATAACGTTATACGTTATTGCGTATTAGTATATAACGTTATACGGCATCAGGTAATACTATATAACGTTACACGTTAGTACGTATTAGATAATAACGTTTTACGTTAGTACGTAATAGGATATAACGTTATACGATATAAGGTAATTCTCAATAACGTTATACGTCATTACATAATAGTATATAACGTTATACGTCATTACGTAATAGTATATAACGTTATACGTTAGTACGTAAAAGTATATAACGTTACACGTTAGTACGTAATAGTGTATAACAATATACGTTATTACGCATTAGTATATAACATTATACGTTGTTACGTATTAGTATATAACGTTATACGTCATTACGTACTAGTATATAACGTTATACGTTAGTACGTGATAGTATATAACGTTACACGTTAGCACGTAATAGTATATAACGTTATACGTTAGCACGTAATAGTATATAACGTTATACGTTCGTACGTATTAGTTTATAACGTTATACGTTAGTTCGTAATAGTATATAACGTTATACGTTAGTACGTAATAGTATATAACGTTACACGTTAGTACGTAATAGTATATAACGTTATACGTTAGCACGTAATAGTATATAACGTTATACGTTAGTACGTATTAGTTTATAACGTTATACGTTAGTTCGTAATAGTATATAACTTTATACGTCATTACGTATTATTTTGTAACATTATACGTTAGTACGTAATAGTATATAACGTTATACGGCATCAAATAATACTATATAACGTTACACGTTAGTACGTATTAGATAATAACGTAATACGTTAGTGCGTAATAGGATATAACGTTATACGTTATAAGGTAATACTCAATAACGTTATACGTCATTGCATAATAGTATATAACGTTATACGTCATTACGTATTAGTATATAACATTATACGTTAGTACGTAATAGTATATAACGTTATTCGTTAGTACGTATTAGTTTATAACGTTATACGTTAGTACGTAATAGTATATAACGTTATACGTCATTACGTATTAGTTTATAACGTTATACGTTAGTACGTAATAGTATATAGCGTTATACGTCATTGCGTAATAGTATATAACGTTATACGTCATCAGGTAATACTATATTACGTTACACGTTATTACGTAATAATATATAACGTTATACGTCATCAGGTAATACTATATAACGTTACACGTTAGTACGTAATAGTATATAACGATATACGTTATTACGTATTAGTATATAACATTATACGTTAGTACGTAATAGTATATAACGTTATACGTTAGTACGTAATAGTATATAACGTTATACGTCATTACGTATTAGTTTATAACGTTATACGTTAGTACGTAATAGTATATAACGTTATACGTTATTACGTAATAATATATAACGTTATACGTCATTACGTATTACTATATAACGTTATACGTCATCAGGTGATACTATATAACGTTACACGTTAGTACGTAATAGAGTATAACGTTATACGTTAGTACGAAATAGGATATGACGTTATACGTCATTACGTAATACTATATAACGTAACACGTTAGTTCGTAATAGTATATAACGTTATACGTTAGTACGTAATAGTATATAACGTTATACGTTATTGCGTATTAGTATATAACGTTATACGTTATTGCGTATTAGTATATAACGTTATACGGCATCAGGTAATACTATATAACGTTACACGTTAGTACGTATTAGATAATAACGTTTTACGTTAGTACGTAATAGGATATAACGTTATACGATATAAGGTAATACTCAATAACGTTATACGTCATTACATAATAGTATATAACGTTATACGTCATTACGTAATAGTATATAACGTTATACGTTAGTACGTAAAAGTATATAACGTTACACGTTAGTACGTAATAGTGTATAACGATATACGTTATTACGCATTAGTATATAACGTTATACGTTGTTACGTATTAGTATATAACGTTATACGTCATGACGTACTAGTATATAACGTTATACGTTAGTACGTAATAGTATATAACGTTACACGTTAGTACGTAATAGTATATAACGTTATACGTTAGCACGTAATAGTATATAACGTTATACGTTAGTACGTATTAGTTTATAACGATATACGTTAGTTCGTAATAGTATATAACGTTATACGTCATTACGTATTATTTTGTAACATTATACGTTAGTACGTAATAGTATATAACGTTATACGGCATCAAATAATACTATATAACGTTACACGTTAGTACGTATTAGATAATAACGTAATACGTTAGTGCGTAATAGGATATAACGTTATACGATATAAGGTAATACTCAATAACGTTATACGTCATTACATAATAGAATATAACGTTATACGTCATTACGTAATAGTATATAACGTTATACGTTAGTACGTAATAGTATATAACGTTATACGTTATTACGTAATAATATATAACGTTATACGTCATTACGTGTTACTATATAACGTTATACGTCATCAGGTGATACTATATAACGTTACACGTTAGTACGTAATAGAGTATAACGTTATACGTTAGTACGTAATAGGATATGACGTTATACGTCATTACGTAATACTATATAACGTAACACGTTAGTTCGTAATAGTATATAACGTTATACGTTAGTACGTAATAGTATATAACGTTATACGTTATTGCGTTTTAGTATATAACGTTATACGTTAGTACGTAATAGTATATAACGTTATACGGCATCAGGTAATACTATATAACGTTACACGTTAGTACGTATTAGATAATAACGTTTTACGTTAGTACGTAATAGGATATAACGTTATACGATATAAGTTAATACTCAATAACGTTATACGTCATTACATAATAGTATATAACGTTATACGTCATTACGTAATAGTATATAACGTTATAAGTTAGTACGTAATAGGATATAACGTTATACGTTATTACGTAATAATATATAACGTTATACGTCATTACGTATTACTATATAACGTTATACGTCATCAGGTGATACTATATAACGTTACACGTTAGTACGTAATAGAGTATAACGTTATACGTTAGTACGTAATAGGATATGACGTTATACGTCATTACGTAATACTATATAACGTAACACGTTAGTTCGTAATAGTATATAACGTTATACGTTAGTACGTAATAGTATATAACGTTATACGTTATTGCGTATTAGTATATAACGTTATACGTTATTGCGTATTAGTATATAACGTTATACGGCATCAGGTAATACTATATAACGTTACACGTTAGTACGTATTAGATAATAACGTTTTACGTTAGTACGTAATAGGATATAACGTTATACGATATAAGGTAATACTCAATAACGTTATACGTCATTACATAATAGTATATAACGTTATACGTCATTACATAATAGTATATAACGTTATACGTTAGTACGTAAAAGTATATAACGTTACACGTTAGTACGTATTAGATAATAACGTTTTACGTTAGTACGTAATAGGATATAACGTTATACGATATAAGGTAATACTCAATAACGTTATACGTCATTGCATAATAGTATATAACGTTATACGTCATTACGTATTAGTATATAACATTATACGTTAGTACGTAATAGTATATAACGTTATTCGTTAGTACGTATTAGTTTATAACGTTATACGTTATTACGTATTAGTATATAACGTTATACGTCTTTACGTAATAGTGTATAACGTTATACGTTAGTACGTAATAGTATATAACGTTATACGATATTACGTATGAGTATATAACGTTATACGATATTACGTATTAGTATATAACGTTACACGTTATTACGTAATAGTATATAACGTTATACGTCATCAGGTAATACTATATAACGTTTACACGTTAGTACGTAATAGTATATAACGATATACGTTATTACGTATTAGTATATAACATTATACGTTAGTACGTAATAGTATATAACGTTATACGTTAGTACGTAATAGTATATAACGTTATACGTCATTACGTATTAGTTTATAACGTTATACGTTAGTACGTAATAATATATAACGTTATACGTTATTACGTAATAATATATAACGTTATACGTCATTACGTATTACTATATAACGTTATACGTCATCAGGTGATACTATATAACGTTACACGTTAGTACGTAATAGTATATAACGTTATACGTTAGTACGTAATAGTATATAACGTTATACGTCATTACGTATTAGTTTATAACGTTATACGTTAGTTCGTAATAGTATATAACGTTATACGTTAGTACGTAATAGTATATAACGTTACACGTTAGTACGTAATAGTATATAACGTTATACGTTAGCACGTAATAGTATATAACGTTATACGTTAGTACGTATTAGTTTATAACGTTATACGTTAGTTCGTAATAGTATATAACCTTATACGTCATTACGTATTATTTTGTAACATTATACGTTAGTACGTAATAGTATATAACGTTATACGGCATCAAATAATACTATATAACGTTACACGTTAGTACGTATTAGATAATAACGTAATACGTTAGTGCGTAATAGGATATAACGTTATACGATATAAGGTAATACTCAATAACGTTATACGTCATTACATAATAGTATATAACGTTATACGTCATTACGTAATAGTATATAACGTTATACGTTAGTACGTAATAGTATATAACGTTATACGTTAGTACGTATTAGGATATAACGTTATACGTTAGAAGGTAATACTCAATAACATTATACTTCATTACATAATAGTATATAACGTTATACGTCATTACGTAATAGTATATAACGTTATACGTTAGTACGTAATAGTATATATCGTTATACGTCATTACGTATTAGTTTATAACGTTATACGATATTACGTATTAGTATATAACGTTACACGTTATTACGTAATAGTATATATCGTTATACGTCATTACGTATTAGTATATAACGTTCTACGTTAGTACGTAATAGAATATAGCGTTATACGTTATTACGTATTAGTATATAACGTTATACGTCTTTACGTAATAGTGTATAACGTTATACGTTAGTACGTAATAGTATATAACGTTATACGATATTACGTATGAGTATATAACGTTATACGATATTACGTATTAGTATATAACGTTACACGTTATTACGTAATAGTATATATCGTTATACGTCATTACGTATTAGTATATAACGTTCTACGTTAGTACGTAATAGAATATAGCGTTATACGTTATTACGTAATAATATATAACGTTATACGTCATTACGTATTACTATATAACGTTATACGTCATCAGGTAATACTATATAACGTTACACGTTAGTACGTAATAGAATATAACGTTATACGTTAGTACGTAATAGGATATAACGTTATACGTTATAAGGTAATACTCAATAACGTTATACGTCATTGCATAATAGTATATAACGTTATACGTCATTACGTATTAGTATATAACATTATACGTTAGTACGTAATAGTATATAACGTTATTCGTTAATACATATTAGTTTATAACGTTATACGTTAGTACGTAATAGTATATAACGTTATACGTCATTACGTATTAGTTTATAACGTTATACGTTAGTACGTAATAGTATATAGCGTTATACGTCATTGCGTAATAGTATATAACGTTATACGTCATCAGGTAATACTATATTACGTTACACGTTATTACGTAATAATATATAACGATATACGTCATCAGGTAATACTATATAACGTTACACGTTAGTACGTAATAGTATATAACGATATACGTTATTACGTATTAGTATATAACGTTATACGTTGTACGTATTAGTATATAACGTTATACGTCATTACATACTAGTATATAACGTTATACGTCATTGCGTAATAGTATATAACGTTATACGTTAGTACGTAATTGTATATAACGTTATACGTCATTACGTATTAGTTTATAACGTTATACGTTAGTACGTAATAGTATATAACGTTATACGACAACAGGTAATACTATATAACGTTACACGTTAGTACGTAATAGTGTATAACGATATACGTTATTACGTATAAGTATATAACGTTATACGTTGTACGTATTAGTATATAACGTTATACGTCATTACATACTAGAATATAACGTTATACGTCATTACGTAATAGTATATAGCGTTATACGTTATTACGTAATAATATATAACGTTATACGTCATTGTGTATTAGTATATAACGTTATACGTCATCAGGCAATACTATATAACGTTACACGTTAGTACGTAATAGAGTATAACGTTATACGTTAGTACGTAATAGTATATAACGTTATACGTCATCTGGTAATACTATATAACGTTACTCGTTAGTACGTATTAGATAATAACGTTATACGTTAGTACGTAATAGGATATAACGTTATACGTTATCAGGTAATACTCAATAACGTTATACGTCATTACATAATAGTATATAACGTTATACGTCATTACGGATTAGTATATAACGTTATACGTTAGCACGTAATAGTATATAACGTTATACGTTAGTACGTATTAGTTTATAACATTATACGCTAGTACGTAATAGTATATAACGTTATACGTCATTACGTATTAGTTTATAACGTTATACGTTAGTACGTAATAGTATATAACGTTATACGGCATCAGGTAATACTATATAACGTTACACGTTAGTACGTATTAGAAAATATCGTTATTCGTTAGTACGTAATAGGATATAACGTTATACGTTATAAGGTAATACTCAATAACGTTATACGTCATTACATAATAGTATATAACGTTATACGTCATTACGTAATAGTACATAACGTTATACGTTAGTACGTAATAGTATATAACGTTATACGATAGTACGTAATAGTATATAACGTTACACGTTAGTACGTAATAGTATATAACGTTATACGTTGTTACGTATTAGTATATGACGTTATACGTCATTACGTACTAGTATATAACGTTATACGTTAGTACGTAATAGTATATAACGTTACACGTTAGCACGTAATAGTATATAACGTTATACGTTAGCACGTAATAGTATATAACGTTATACGTTAGTACGTATTAGTTTATAACGTTATACGTTAGTTCGTAATAGTATATAACGTTATACGTCATTACGTATTAGTTTATAAGGTTATACGTTAGTACGTAATAGTATATAACGTTATACGGCATCAAATAATACTATATAACGTTACACGTTAGTACGTATTAGATAATAACGTAATACGTTAGTGCGTAATAGGATATAACGTTATACGATATAAGGTAATACTCAATAACGTTATACGTCATTACATAATAGTATATAACGTTATACGTCATTACGTAATAGTATATAACGTTATACGTTAGTACGTAATAGTATATAACGTTATATGTTATTACGTAATAATATATAACGTTATACGTCATTACGTATTACTATATAACGTTATACGTCATCAGGTGATACTATATAACGTTACACGTTAGTTCGTAATAGAGTATAACGTTATACGTTAGTACGTAATAGGATATGACGTTATACGTCATTACGTAATACTATATAACGTAACACGTTAGTTCGTAATAGTATATAACGTTATACGTTAGTACGTAATAGTATATAACGTTATACGTCATTACATACTAGAATATAACGTTATACGTTAGTACGTAATAGTATATAACGTTACACGTTAGCACGTAATAGTATATAACGTTATACGTTAGCACGTAATAGTATATAACGTTATACGTTAGTACGTAATAGTATATAACGTTATACGTCATTACGTAATAGTATATAGCGTTATACGTTATTACGTAATAATATATAACGTTATACGTCATTACGTATTAGTATATAACGTTCTACGTTAGTACGTAATAGAATATAGCGTTATACGTTATTACGTAATAATATATAACGTTATACGTCATTACGTATTACTATGTAACGTTATACGTCATCAGGTAATACTATATAACGTTACACGTTAGTACGTAATACAGTATAACGGTATACGTTAGTACGTAATAGGATATAACGTTATACGTTATAAGGTAATACTCAATAACATTATACTTCATTACATAATAGTATATAACGTTATACGTCATTACGTAATAGTATATAACGTTATACGTTAGTACGTAATAGTATATATCGTTATACGTCATTACGTATTAGTTTATAACGTTCTACGTTAGTACGTAATAGTATATAGCGTTATACGTTATTACGTAATAATATATAACGTTATACGTCATTACGTATTACTATATAACGTTATACGTCATCAGGTAATACTATATAACGTTGCACGTTAGTACGTAATAGAATATAACGTTATACGTTAGTACGTAATAGGATATAACGTTATACGTTATAAGGTAATACTCAATAACGTTATACGTCATTGCATAATAGTATATAACGTTATACGTCATTACGTATTAGTATATAACATTATACGTTAGTACGTAATAGTATATAACGTTATTCGTTAGTACGTATTAGTTTATAACGTTATACGTTATTACGTATTAGTATATAACGTTATACGTCTTTACGTAATAGTGTATAACGTTATACGTTAGTACGTAATAGTATATAACGTTATACGATATTACGTATGAGTATATAACGTTATACGATATTACGTATTAGTATATAACGTTACACGTTATTACGTAATAGTATATAACGTTATACGTCATCAGGTAATACTATATAACGTTTACACGTTAGTACGTAATAGTATATAACGATATACGTTATTACGTATTAGTATATAACATTATACGTTAGTACGTAATAGTATATAACGTTATACGTTAGTACGTAATAGTATATAACGTTATACGTCATTACGTATTAGTTTATAACGTTATACGTTAGTACGTAATAATATATAACGTTATACGTTATTACGTAATAATATATAACGTTATACGTCATTACGTATTACTATATAACGTTATACGTCATCAGGTGATACTATATAACGTTACACGTTAGTACGTAATAGTATATAACGTTATACGTTAGTACGTAATAGTATATAACGTTATACGTCATTACGTATTAGTTTATAACGTTATACGTTAGTTCGTAATAGTATATAACGTTATACGTTAGTACGTAATAGTATATAACGTTACACGTTAGTACGTAATAGTATATAACGTTATACGTTAGTACGTAATAGTATATAACGTTATACGTCATTACGTATTAGTTTATAACGTTATACGTTAGTTCGTAATAGTATATAACGTTATACGTTAGTACGTAATAGTATATAACGTTACACGTTAGTACGTAATAGTATATAACGTTATACGTTAGCACGTAATAGTATATAACGTTATACGTTAGTACGTATTAGTTTATAACGTTATACGTTAGTTCGTAATAGTATATAACCTTATACGTCATTACGTATTATTTTGTAACATTATACGTTAGTACGTAATAGTATATAACGTTATACGGCATCAAATAATACTATATAACGTTACACGTTAGTACGTATTAGATAATAACGTAATACGTTAGTGCGTAATAGGATATAACGTTATACGATATAAGGTAATACTCAATAACGTTATACGTCATTACATAATAGTATATAACGTTATACGTCATTACGTAATAGTATATAACGTTATACGTTAGTACGTAATAGTATATAACGTTATACGTTAGTACGTATTAGGATATAACGTTATACGTTAGAAGGTAATACTCAATAACATTATACTTCATTACATAATAGTATATAACGTTATACGTCATTACGTAATAGTATATAACGTTATACGTTAGTACGTAATAGTATATATCGTTATACGTCATTACGTATTAGTTTATAACGTTATACGATATTACGTATTAGTATATAACGTTACACGTTATTACGTAATAGTATATATCGTTATACGTCATTACGTATTAGTATATAACGTTCTACGTTAGTACGTAATAGAATATAGCGTTATACGTTATTACGTATTAGTATATAACGTTATACGTCTTTACGTAATAGTGTATAACGTTATACGTTAGTACGTAATAGTATATAACGTTATACGATATTACGTATGAGTATATAACGTTATACGATATTACGTATTAGTATATAACGTTACACGTTATTACGTAATAGTATATATCGTTATACGTCATTACGTATTAGTATATAACGTTCTACGTTAGTACGTAATAGAATATAGCGTTATACGTTATTACGTAATAATATATAACGTTATACGTCATTACGTATTACTATATAACGTTATACGTCATCAGGTAATACTATATAACGTTACACGTTAGTACGTAATAGAATATAACGTTATACGTTAGTACGTAATAGGATATAACGTTATACGTTATAAGGTAATACTCAATAACGTTATACGTCATTGCATAATAGTATATAACGTTATACGTCATTACGTATTAGTATATAACATTATACGTTAGTACGTAATAGTATATAACGTTATTCGTTAATACATATTAGTTTATAACGTTATACGTTAGTACGTAATAGTATATAACGTTATACGTCATTACGTATTAGTTTATAACGTTATACGTTAGTACGTAATAGTATATAGCGTTATACGTCATTGCGTAATAGTATATAACGTTATACGTCATCAGGTAATACTATATTACGTTACACGTTATTACGTAATAATATATAACGATATACGTCATCAGGTAATACTATATAACGTTACACGTTAGTACGTAATAGTATATAACGATATACGTTATTACGTATTAGTATATAACGTTATACGTTGTACGTATTAGTATATAACGTTATACGTCATTACATACTAGTATATAACGTTATACGTCATTGCGTAATAGTATATAACGTTATACGTTAGTACGTAATTGTATATAACGTTATACGTCATTACGTATTAGTTTATAACGTTATACGTTAGTACGTAATAGTATATAACGTTATACGACAACAGGTAATACTATATAACGTTACACGTTAGTACGTAATAGTGTATAACGATATACGTTATTACGTATAAGTATATAACGTTATACGTTGTACGTATTAGTATATAACGTTATACGTCATTACATACTAGAATATAACGTTATACGTTAGTACGTAATAGTATATAACGTTACACGTTAGCACGTAATAGTATATAACGTTATACGTTAGCACGTAATAGTATATAACGTTATACGTTAGTACGTAATAGTATATAACGTTATACGTCATTACGTAATAGTATATAGCGTTATACGTTATTACGTAATAATATATAACGTTATACGTCATTGTGTATTAGTATATAACGTTATACGTCATCAGGCAATACTATATAACGTTACACGTTAGTACGTAATAGAGTATAACGTTATACGTTAGTACGTAATAGTATATAACGTTATACGTCATCTGGTAATACTATATAACGTTACTCGTTAGTACGTATTAGATAATAACGTTATACGTTAGTACGTAATAGGATATAACGTTATACGTTATCAGGTAATACTCAATAACGTTATACGTCATTACATAATAGTATATAACGTTATACGTCATTACGGATTAGTATATAACGTTATACGTTAGCACGTAATAGTATATAACGTTATACGTTAGTACGTATTAGTTTATAACATTATACGCTAGTACGTAATAGTATATAACGTTATACGTCATTACGTATTAGTTTATAACGTTATACGTTAGTACGTAATAGTATATAACGTTATACGGCATCAGGTAATACTATATAACATTACACGTTAGTACGTATTAGAAAATATCGTTATTCGTTAGTACGTAATAGGATATAACGTTATACGTTATAAGGTAATACTCAATAACGTTATACGTCATTACATAATAGTATATAACGTTATACGTCATTACGTAATAGTACATAACGTTATACGTTAGTACGTAATAGTATATAACGTTATACGATAGTACGTAATAGTATATAACGTTACACGTTAGTACGTAATAGTATATAACGTTATACGTTGTTACGTATTAGTATATGACGTTATACGTCATTACGTACTAGTATATAACGTTATACGTTAGTACGTAATAGTATATAACGTTACACGTTAGCACGTAATAGTATATAACGTTATACGTTAGCACGTAATAGTATATAACGTTATACGTCATTACGTATTAGTTTATAACGTTATACGTTAGTACGTAATAGTATATAACGTTATACGGCATCAAATAATACTATATAACGTTACACGTTAGTACGTAATAGATAATAACGTAATACGTTAGTGCGTAATAGGATATAACGTTATACGATATAAGGTAATACTCAATAACGTTATACGTCATTACATAATAGTATATAACGTTATACGTCATTACGTAATAGTATATAACGTTATACGTTAGTACGTAATAGTATATATCGTTATATGTTTTTACGTAATAATATATAACGTTATACGTCATTACGTATTACTATATAACGTTATACGTCATCAGGTGATACTATATAACGTTACACGTTAGTTCGTAATAGAGTATAACGTTATACGTTAGTACGTAATAGGATATGACGTTATACGTCATTACGTAATACTATATAACGTAACACGTTAGTTCGTAATAGTATATAACGTTATACGTTAGTACGTAATAGTATATAACGTTATACGTTAGTGCGTATTAGTATATAACGTTATACGTTATTGCGTATTAGTATATAACGTTATACGGCATCAGGTAATACTATATAACGTTACACGTTAGTACGTATTAGATAATAACGTTTTACGTTAGTACGTAATAGGATATAACGTTATACGATATAAGGTAATTCTCAATAACGTTATACGTCATTACATAATAGTATATAACGTTATACGTCATTACGTAATAGTATATAACGTTATACGTTAGTACGTAAAAGTATATAACGTTACACGTTAGTACGTAATAGTGTATAACAGTATACGTTATTACGCATTAGTATATAACATTATACGTTGTTACGTATTAGTATATAACGTTATACGTCATTACGTACTAGTATATAACGTTATACGTTAGCACGTAATAGTATATAACGTTATACGTTAGTACGTATTAGTTTATAACGTTATACGTTAGTTCGTAATAGTATATAACTTTATACGTCATTACGTATTATTTTGTAACATTATACGTTAGTACGTAATAGTATATAACGTTATACGGCATCAAATAATACTATATAACGTTACACGTTAGTACGTATTAGATAATAACGTAATACGTTAGTGCGTAATAGGATATAACGTTATACGATATAAGGTAATACTCAATAACGTTATACGTCATTACATAATAGTATATGACGTTATACGTCATTACGTAATAGTATATAACGTTATACGTTAGTACGTAATAGTATATAACGTTATACGTTATTACGTAATAATATATAACGTTATACGTCATTACGGATTACTATATAACGTTATACGTCATCAGGTGATACTATATAACGTTACACGTTAGTACGTAATAGAGTATAACGTTATACGTTAGTACGTATTAGTATATAACGTTATACGTTAGCACGTAATAGTATATAACGTTATACGTTAGTACGTATTAGTTTATATCGTTATACGTTAGTACGTAATAGTATATAACGTTATACGTCATTACGTATTAGTTTATAATGTTATACGTTAGTACGTAATTATATATAGCGTTATACGGCATCAGGTAATACTATATAACGCTACACGTTAGTACGTACTAGATAATAACGTTATACGTTAGTACGTAATAGAGTATAACGTTATACGTTAGTACGTAATAGTATATAACGTTATACGTTAGCACGTAATAGTATATAACGTTATACGTTAGTACGTATTAGTTTATATCGTTATACGTTAGTACGTAATAGTATATAACGTTATACGTCATTACGTATTAGTTTATAATGTTATACGTTAGTACGTAATTATATATACCGTTATACGGCATCAGGTAATACTATATAACGCTACACGTTAGTACGTACTAGATAATAACGTTATACGTTAGTACGTAACAGGATATAGCGTTATACGTTATAAGGTAATACTCAATAACGTTATACGTCATTACATAATAGTATATATCGTTATACGTCATTACGTAATAGTATATAACGTTATACGTTAGTACGTAATAGTATATAACGTTATACGTTATTACGTATTAGTATATAACGTTATACGGCATCAGGTAATACTATATAACGTTACACGTTATTTCGTAATAGTATATATCGTTATACGTCATTACGTATTAGTATATAACGTTCTACGTTAGTACGTAATAGAATATAGCGTTATACGTTATTACGTAATAATATATAACGTTATACGTCATTACGTATTACTATGTAACGTTATACGTCATCAGGTAATACTATATAACGTTACACGTTAGTACGTAATACAGTATAACGGTATACGTTAGTACGTAATAGGATATAACGTTATACGTTATAAGGTAATACTCAATAACATTATACTTCATTACATAATAGTATATAACGTTATACGTCATTACGTAATAGTATATAACGTTATACGTTAGTACGTAATAGTATATATCGTTATACGTCATTACGTATTAGTATATAACATTATACGTTAGTACGTAATAGTATATAACGTTATACGATATTACGTATGAGTATATAACGTTATACGATATTACGTATTAGTATATAACGTTACACGTTATTACGTAATAGTATATATCGTTGTACGTCATTACGTATTAGTATATAACGTTCTACGTTAGTACGTAATAGAATATAGCGTTATACGTTATTACGTAATAATATATAACGTTATACGTCATTACGTATTACTATATAACGTTATACGTCATCAGGTAATACTATATAACGTTACACGTTAGTACGTAATAGGATATAACGTTATACGTTATAAGGTAATACTCAATAACGTTATACGTCATTACATAATAGTATATATCGTTATACGTCATTACGTAATAGTATATAACGTTATACGTTAGTACGTAATAGTATATAACGTTATACGTTATTACGTATTAGTATATAACGTTATACGGTATCAGGTAATACTATATAACGTTACACGTTAGTACGTATTAGATAATAACGTTATACGTTAGTACGTAATAGGATATAACGTTATACGTTATAAGGTAATACTCAATAACGTTATACGTTAGTACGTAATAGTATATATCTTTATACGTCATTACGTATTAGTTTATAACGTTCTACGTTAGTACGTAATAGTATATAGCGTTATACGTTATTACGTAATAATATATAACGTTATACGTCATTACGTATTACTATATAACGTTATACGTCATCAGGTAATACTATATAACGTTGCACGTTAGTACGTAATAGAATATAACGTTATACGTTAGTACGTAATAGGATATAACGTTATACGTTATAAGGTAATACTCAATAACGTTATACGTCATTGCATAATAGTATATAACGTTATACGTCATTACGTATTAGTATATAACATTATACGTTAGTACGTAATAGTATATAACGTTATTCGTTAGCACGTATTAGTTTATAACGTTATACGTTATTACGTATTAGTATATAACGTTATACGTCTTTACGTAATAGTGTATAACGTTATACGTTAGTACGTAATAGTATATAACGTTATACGATATTACGTATGAGTATATAACGTTATACGATATTACGTATTAGTATATAACGTTACACGTTATTACGTAATAGTATATATCGTTATACGTCATTACGTATTAGTATATAACGTTCTACGTTAGTACGTAATAGAATATAGCGTTATACGTTATTACGTAATAATATATAACGTTATACGTCATTACGTATTACTATATAACGTTATACGTCATCAGGTAATACTATATAACGTTACACGTTAGTACGTAATAGAATATAACGTTATACGTTAGTACGTAATAGGATATAACGTTATACGTTAGCACGTAATAGTATATAACGTTATACGTTAGCACGTAATAGTATATAACGTTATACGTTAGTACGTAATAGTATATAACGTTATACGTCATTACGTATTAGTTTATAATGTTATACGTTAGTACGTAATTATATATACCGTTATACGGCATCAGGTAATACTATATAACGCTACACGTTAGTACGTACTAGATAATAACGTTACACGTTAGTACGTAATAGTATATAACGATATACGTTATTACGTATTAGTATATAACGTTATACGTTGTACGTATTAGTATATAACGTTATACGTCATTACATACTAGTATATAACGTTATACGTCATTGCGTAATAGTATATAACGTTATACGTTGTACGTATTAGTATATAACGTTATACGTCATTACATACTAGAATATAACGTTATACGTTAGTACGTAATAGTATATAACGTTACACGTTAGCACGTAATAGTATATAACGTTATACGTTAGCACGTAATAGTATATAACGTTATACGTTAGTACGTAATAGTATATAACGTTATACGTCATTACGTATTAGTTTATAATGTTATACGTTAGTACGTAATTATATATACCGTTATACGGCATCAGGTAATACTATATAACGCTACACGTTAGTACGTACTAGATAATAACGTTATACGTTAGTACGTAATAGGATATAGCGTTATACGTTATAAGGTAATACTCAATAACGTTATACGTCATTACATAATAGTATATATCGTTATGCGTCATTACGTAATAGTATATAACGTTATACGTTAGTACGTAATAGTATATAACGTTATACGTTATTACGTATTAGTATATAACGTTATACGGCATCAGGTAATACTATATAACGTTACACGTTATTACGTAATAGTATATATCGTTATACGTCATTACGTATTAGTATATAACGTTCTACGTTAGTACGTAATAGAATATAGCGTTATACGTTATTACGTAATAATATATAACGTTATACGTCATTACGTATTACTATGTAACGTTATACGTCATCAGGTAATACTATATAACGTTACACGTTAGTACGTAATAGAGTATAACGTTATACGTTAGTACGTAATAGTATATAACGTTATACGTTAGCACGTAATAGTATATAACGTTATACGTTAGTACGTATTAGTTTATATCGTTATACGTTAGTACGTAATAGTATATAACGTTATACGTCATTACGTATTAGTTTATAATGTTATACGTTAGTACGTAATTATATATACCGTTATACGGCATCAGGTAATACTATATAACGCTACACGTTAGTACGTACTAGATAATAACGTTATACGTTAGTACGTAATAGAGTATAACGTTATACGTTAGTACGTAATAGTATATAACGTTATTCGTTAGCACGTAATAGTATATAACGTTATACGTTAGTACGTATTAGTTTATATCGTTATACGTTAGTACGTAATAGTATATAACGTTATACGTCATTACGTATTAGTTTATAATGTTATACGTTAGTACGTAATTATATATACCGTTATACGGCATCAGGTAATACTATATAACGCTACACGTTAGTACGTACTAGATAATAACGTTATACGTTAGTACGTAATAGGATATAGCGTTATACGTTATAAGGTAATACTCAATAACGTTATACGTCATTACATAATAGTATATATCGTTATACGTCATTACGTAATAGTATATAACGTTATACGTTAGTACGTAATAGTATATAACGTTATACGTTATTACGTATTAGTATATAACGTTATACGGCATCAGGTAATACTATATAACGTTACACGTTATTACGTAATAGTATATATCGTTATACGTCATTACGTATTAGTATATAACGTTCTACGTTAGTACGTAATAGAATATAGCGTTATACGTTATTACGTAATAATATATAACGTTATACGTCATTACGTATTACTATGTAACGTTATACGTCATCAGGTAATACTATATAACGTTACACGTTAGTACGTAATACAGTATAACGGTATACGTTAGTACGTAATAGGATATAACGTTATACGTTATAAGGTAATACTCAATAACATTATACTTCATTACATAATAGTATATAACGTTATACGTCATTACGTAATAGTATATAACGTTATACGTTAGTACGTAATAGTATATAACGTTATTCGTTAGTACGTATTAGTTTATAACGTTATACGTTATTACGTATTAGTATATAACGTTATACGTCTTTACGTAATAGTGTATAACGTTATACGTTAGTACGTAATAGTATATAACGTTATACGATATTACGTATGAGTATATAACGTTATACGATATTACGTATTAGTATATAACGTTACACGTTATTACGTAATAGTATATATCGTTGTACGTCATTACGTATTAGTATATAACGTTCTACGTTAGTACGTAATAGAATATAGCGTTAAACGTTATTACGTAATAATATATAACGTTATACGTCATTACGTATTACTATATAACGTTATACGTCATCAGGTAATACTATATAACGTTACACGTTAGTACGTAATAGGATATAACGTTATACGTTATAAGGTAATACTCAATAACGTTATACGTCATTACATAATAGTATATATCGTTATACGTCATTACGTAATAGTATATAACGTTATACGTTAGTACGTAATAGTATATAACGTTATACGTTATTACGTATTAGTATATAACGTTATACGGTATCAGGTAGTACTATATAACGTTACACGTTAGTACGTATTAGATAATAACGTTATACGTTAGTACGTAATAGGATATAACGTTATACGTTATAAGGTAATACTCAATAACGTTATACGTCATTACATAATAGTATATAACGTTATATGTCATTACGTATTAGTATATAACGTTATACGTCATCAGGTAATACTATATAACGTTACACGTTAGTACGTAATACAGTATAACGTTATACGTTAGTACGTATTAGGATATAACGTTATACGTTATAAGGTAATACTCAATAACATTATACTTCATTACATAATAGTATATAACGTTATACGTCATTACGTAATAGTATATAACGTTATACGTTAGTACGTAATAGTATATATCTTTATACGTCATTACGTATTAGTTTATAACGTTCTACGTTAGTACGTAATAGTATATAGCGTTATACGTTATTACTTAATAATATATAACGTTATACGTCATTACGTATTACTATATAACGTTATACGTCATCAGGTAATACTATATAACGTTGCACGTTAGTACGTAATAGAATATAACGTTATACGTTAGTACGTAATAGGATATAACGTTATACGTTATAAGGTAATACTCAATAACGTTATACGTCATTGCATAATAGTATATAACGTTATACGTCATTACGTATTAGTATATAACATTATACGTTAGTACGTAATAGTATATAACGTTATTCGTTAGCACGTATTAGTTTATAACGTTATACGTTATTACGTATTAGTATATAACGTTATACGTCTTTACGTAATAGTGTATAACGTTATACGTTAGTACGTAATAGTATATAACGTTATACGATATTACGTATGAGTATATAACGTTATACGATATTACGTATTAGTATATAACGTTACACGTTATTACGTAATAGTATATATCGTTATACGTCATTACGTATTAGTATATAACGTTCTACTTTAGTACGTAATAGAATATAGCGTTATACGTTATTACGTAATAATATATAACGTTATACGTCATTACGTATTACTATATAACGTTATACGTCATCAGGTAATACTATATAACGTTACACGTTAGTACGTAATAGAATATAACGTTATACGTTAGTACGTAATAGGATATAACGTTATACGTTATAAGGTAATACTCAATAACGTTATACGTCATTGCATAATAGTATATAACGTTATACGTCATTACGTATTAGTATATAACATTATACGTTAGTACGTAATAGTATATAACGTTATTCGTTAGTACGTATTAGTTTATAACGTTATACGTTAGTACGTAATAGTATATAACGTTATACGTCATTACGTATTAGTTTATAACGTTATACGTTAGTACGTAATAGTATATAGCGTTATACGTCATTGCGTAATAGTATATAACGTTATACGACATCAGGTAATACTATATTACGTTACACGTTATTACGTAATAATATATAACGTTATACGTCATCAGGTAATACTATATAACGTTACACGTTAGTACGTAATAGTATATAACGATATACGTTATTACGTATTAGTATATAACGTTATACGTTGTACGTATTAGTATATAACGTTATACGTCATTACGTATTAGTTTATAATGTTATACGTTAGTACGTAATTATATATACCGTTATACGGCATCAGGTAATACTATATAACGCTACACGTTAGTACGTACTAGATAATAACGTTATACGTTAGTACGTAATAGGATATAGCGTTATACGTTATAAGGTAATACTCAAAAACGTTATACGTCATTACATAATAGTATATATCGTTATACGTCATTACGTAATAGTATATAACGTTATACGTTAGTACGTAATAGTATATAACGTTATACGTTATTACGTATTAGTATATAACGTTATACGGCATCAGGTAATACTATATAACGTTACACGTTATTACGTAATAGTATATATCGTTATACGTCATTACGTATTAGTATATAACGTTCTACGTTAGTACGTAATAGAATATAGCGTTATACGTTATTACGTAATAATATATAACGTTATACGTCATTACGTATTACTATATAACGTTATACGTCATCAGGTAATACTATATAACGTTACACGTTAGTACGTAATACAGTATAACGGTATACGTTAGTACGTAATAGGATATAACGTTATACGTTATAAGGTAATACTCAATAACATTATACTTCATTACATAATAGTATATAACGTTATACGTCATTACGTAATAGTATATAACGTTATACGTTAGTACGTAATAGTATATATCGTTATACGTCATTACGTGTTAGTATATAACATTATACGTTAGTACGTAATAGTATATAACGTTATTCGTTAGTACGTATTAGTTTATAACGTTATACGTTATTACGTATTAGTATATAACGTTATACGTCTTTACGTAATAGTGTATAACGTTATACGTTAGTACGTAATAGTATATAACGTTATACGATATTACGTATGAGTATATAACGTTATACGATATTACGTATTAGTATATAACGTTACACGTTATTACGTAATAGTATATATCGTTATACGTCATTTCGTCTTAGTATATAACGTTCTACGTTAGTACGTAATAGAATATAGCGTTATACGTTATTACGTAATAATATATAACGTTATACGTCATTACGTATTACTATATAACGTTATACGTCATCAGGTAATACTATATAACGTTACACGTTAGTACGTGATAGGATATAACGTTATACGTTATAAGGTAATACTCAATAACGTTATACGTCATTACATAATAGTATATATCGTTATACGTCATTACGTAATAGTATATAACGTTATACGTTAGTACGTAAAAGTATATAACGTTATACGTTATTACGTATTAGTATATAACGTTATACGGTATCAGGTAATACTATATAACGTTACACGTTAGTACGTATTAGATAATAACGTTATACGTTAGTACGTAATAGGATATAACGTTATACGTTATAAGGTAATACTCAATAACGTTATACGTCATTACATAATAGTATATAACGTTATATGTCATTACGTATTAGTATATAACGTTATACGTCATCAGGTAATACTATATAACGTTACACGTTAGTACGTAATACAGTATAACGTTATACGTTAGTACGTATTAGGATATAACGTTATACGTTATAAGGTAATACTCAATAACATTATACTTCATTACATAATAGTATATAACGTTATACGTCATTACGTAATAGTATATAACGTTATACGTTAGTACGTAATAGTATATATCTTTATACGTCATTACGTATTAGTTTATAACGTTCTACGTTAGTACGTAATAGTATATAGCGTTATACGTTATTACGTAATAATATATAACGTTATACGTCATTACGTATTACTATATAACGTTATACGTCATCAGGTAATACTATATAACGTTGCACGTTAGTACGTAATAGAATATAACGTTATACGTTAGTACGTAATAGGATATAACGTTATACGTTATAAGGTAATACTCAATAACGTTATACGTCATTGCATAATAGTATATAACGTTATACGTCATTACGTATTAGTATGTAACATTATACGTTAGTACGTAATAGTATATAACGTTATTCGTTAGCACGTATTAGTTTATAACGTTATACGTTATTACGTATTAGTATATAACGTTATACGTCTTTACGTAATAGTGTATAACGTTATACGTTAGTACGTAATAGTATATAACGTTATACGATATTACGTATGAGTATATAACGTTATACGATATTACGTATTAGTATATAACGTTACACGTTATTACGTAATAGTATATATCGTTATACGTCATTACGTATTAGTATATAACGTTCTACGTTAGTACGTAATAGAATATAGCGTAATACGTTATTACGTAATAATATATAACGTTATACGTCATTACGTATTACTATATAACGTTATACGTCATCAGGTAATACTATATAACGTTACACGTTAGTACGTAATAGGATATAACGTTATACGTTATAAGGTAATACTCAATAACGTTATACGTCATTACATAATAGTATATATCGTTATACGTCATTACGTAATAGTATATAACGTTATACGTTAGTACGTAATAGTATATAACGTTATACGTTATTACGTATTAGTATATAACGTTATACGGTATCAGGTAATACTATATAACGTTACACGTTAGTACGTATTAGATAATAACGTTATACGTTAGTACGTAATAGGATATAACGTTATACGTTATAAGGTAATACTCAATAACGTTATACGTCATTACATAATAGTATATAACGTTATATGTCATTACGTATTAGTATATAACGTTATACGTCATCAGGTAATACTATATAACGTTACACGTTAGTACGTGATAGGATATAACTTTATACGTTATAAGGTAATACTCAATAACGTTATACTTCATTACATAATAGTATATAACGTTATACGTTATTACGTATTAGTATATAACGTTATACGGCATCAGGTAATACTATATAACGTTACACGTTATTACGTAATAGTATATATCGTTATACGTCATTACGTATTAGTATATAACGTTCTACGTTAGTACGTAATAGAATATAGCGTTATACGTTATTACGTAATAATATATAACGTTATACGTCATTACGTATTACTATATAACGTTATACGTCATCAGGTAATACTATATAACGTTACACGTTAGTACGTAATACAGTATAACGGTATACGTTAGTACGTAATAGGATATAACGTTATACGTTATAAGGTAATACTCAATAACATTATACTTCATTACATAATAGTATATAACGTTATACGTCATTACGTAATAGTATATAACGTTATACGTTAGTACGTAATAGTATATATCGTTATACGTCATTACGTGTTAGTATATAACATTATACGTTAGTACGTAATAGTATATAACGTTATTCGTTAGTACGTATTAGTTTATAACGTTATACGTTATTACGTATTAGTATATAACGTTATACGTCTTTACGTAATAGTGTATAACGTTATACGTTAGTACGTAATAGTATATAACGTTATACGATATTACGTATGAGTATATAACGTTATACGATATTACGTATTAGTATATAACGTTACACGTTATTACGTAATAGTATATATCGTTATACGTCATTTCGTCTTAGTATATAACGTTCTACGTTAGTACGTAATAGAATATAGCGTTATACGTTATTACGTAATAATATATAACGTTATACGTCATTACGTATTACTATATAACGTTATACGTCATCAGGTAATACTATATAACGTTACACGTTAGTACGTGATAGGATATAACTTTATACGTTATAAGGTAATACTCAATAACGTTATACTTCATTACATAATAGTATATATCGTTATACGTCATTACGTAATAGTATATAACGTTATACGTTAGTACGTAATAGTATATAACGTTATACGTTATTACGTATTAGTATATAACGTTATACGGCATCAGGTAATACTATATAACGTTACACGTTAGTACGTGATAGGATATAACTTTATACGTTATAAGGTAATACTCAATAACGTTATACTTCATTACATAATAGTATATATCGTTATACGTCATTACATTATAGTATATAACGTTATACGTCATTACGTATTACTATATAACGTTATACGTCATCAGGTAATACTATATAACGTTGCACGTTAGTACGTAATAGAATATAACGTTATACGTTAGTACGTAATAGGATATAACGTTATACGTTATAAGGTAATACTCAATAACGTTATACGTCATTGCATAATAGTATATAACGTTATACGTCATTACGTATTAGTATATAACATTATACGTTAGTACGTAATAGTATATAACGTTATTCGTTAGTACGTATTAGTTTATAACGTTATACGTTATTACGTATTAGTATATAATGTCATACGTCTTTACGTAATAGTGTATAACGTTATACGTTAGTACGTAATAGTATATAACGTTATACGATATTACGTATGAGTATATAACGTTATACGATATTACGTATTAGTATATAACGTTACACGTTATTACGTAATAGTATATATCGTTATACGTCATTACGTATTAGTGCATAACGTTCTACGTTAGTACGTAATAGAATATAGCGTTATACGTTATTACGTAATAATATATAACGTTATACGTCATTACGTATTACTATATAACGTTATACGTCATCAGGTAATACTATATAACGTTACACGTTAGTACGTAATAGAATATAACGTTATACGTTAGTACGTAATAGGATATAACGTTATACGTTATAAGGTAATACTCAATAACGTTATACGTCATTGCATAATACTATATAACGTTACACGTCAGTACGTAATAGAATATAACGTTATACGTTAGTACGTAATAGCATATAACGTTATACGTCATTACGTATTAGTTTATAACATTCTACGTTAGTACGTAATAGTATATAGCGTTATACGTTATTACGTAATAATATATAACGTTATACGTCATTACGTATTACTATATAACGTTATACGTCATTACGTATTAGTATATAACGTTATACGACATCAGGTAATACTATATAACGTTACACGTTAGTACGTAATAGAGCATAACGTTATACGTTAGTACGTAATAGGATATAACGTTATACGTTATAAGGTAATACTCAATATCATTATACTTCATTACATAATAGTATATAACGTTATACGTCATTACGTAATAGTATATAACGTTATACGTTATTACGTAATAGTATATATCGTTATACGTCATTACGTATTAGTTTATAACATTCTACGTTAGTACGTAATAGTATATAGCGTTATACGTTATTACGTAATAATATATAACGTTATACGTCATTACGTATTACTATATAACGTTATACGTCATCAGGTGATACTATATAACGTTACACGTTAGTACGTAATAGAATATAACGTTATACGTTAGTACGTAATAGGATATAACGTTATACGTTATAAGGTAATACTCAATATCATTATACTTCATTACATAATAGTATATAACGTTATACGTCATTGCGTAATAGTATATAACGTTATACGTTAGTACGTTATTATATATAACGTTATACGTTAGTACGTAATAGTATATAACGTTATACGATATTACGTATGAGTATATAACGTTATACGATATTACGTATTAGTATATAACGTTACACGTTATTACGTAATAGTATATATCGTTGTACGTCATTACGTATTAGTATATAACGTTCTACGTTAGTACGTAATAGAATATAGCGTTAAACGTTATTACGTAATAATATATAACGTTATACGTCATTACGTATTACTATATAACGTTATACGTCATCAGGTAATACTATATAACGTTACACGTTAGTACGTAATAGGATATAACGTTATACGTTATAAGGTAATACTCAATAACGTTATACGTCATTACATAATAGTATATATCGTTATACGTCATTACGTAATAGTATATAACGTTATACGTTAGTACGTAATAGTATATAACGTTATACGTTATTACGTATTAGTATATAACGTTATACGGTATCAGGTAGTACTATATAACGTTACACGTTAGTACGTATTAGATAATAACGTTATACGTTAGTACGTAATAGGATATAACGTTATACGTTATAAGGTAATACTCAATAACGTTATACGTCATTACATAATAGTATATAACGTTATATGTCATTACGTATTAGTATATAACGTTATACGTCATCAGGTAATACTATATAACGTTACACGTTAGTACGTAATACAGTATAACGTTATACGTTAGTACGTATTAGGATATAACGTTATACGTTATAAGGTAATACTCAATAACATTATACTTCATTACATAATAGTATATAACGTTATACGTCATTACGTAATAGTATATAACGTTATACGTTAGTACGTAATAGTATATATCTTTATACGTCATTACGTATTAGTTTATAACGTTCTACGTTAGTACGTAATAGTATATAGCGTTATACGTTATTACTTAATAATATATAACGTTATACGTCATTACGTATTACTATATAACGTTATACGTCATCAGGTAATACTATATAACGTTGCACGTTAGTACGTAATAGAATATAACGTTATACGTTAGTACGTAATAGGATATAACGTTATACGTTATAAGGTAATACTCAATAACGTTATACGTCATTGCATAATAGTATATAACGTTATACGTCATTACGTATTAGTATATAACATTATACGTTAGTACGTAATAGTATATAACGTTATTCGTTAGCACGTATTAGTTTATAACGTTATACGTTATTACGTATTAGTATATAACGTTATACGTCTTTACGTAATAGTGTATAACGTTATACGTTAGTACGTAATAGTATATAACGTTATACGATATTACGTATGAGTATATAACGTTATACGATATTACGTATTAGTATATAACGTTACACGTTATTACGTAATAGTATATATCGTTATACGTCATTACGTATTAGTATATAACGTTCTACTTTAGTACGTAATAGAATATAGCGTTATACGTTATTACGTAATAATATATAACGTTATACGTCATTACGTATTACTATATAACGTTATACGTCATCAGGTAATACTATATAACGTTACACGTTAGTACGTAATAGAATATAACGTTATACGTTAGTACGTAATAGGATATAACGTTATACGTTATAAGGTAATACTCAATAACGTTATACGTCATTGCATAATAGTATATAACGTTATACGTCATTACGTATTAGTATATAACATTATACGTTAGTACGTAATAGTATATAACGTTATTCGTTAGTACGTATTAGTTTATAACGTTATACGTTAGTACGTAATAGTATATAACGTTATACGTCATTACGTATTAGTTTATAACGTTATACGTTAGTACGTAATAGTATATAGCGTTATACGTCATTGCGTAATAGTATATAACGTTATACGACATCAGGTAATACTATATTACGTTACACGTTATTACGTAATAATATATAACGTTATACGTCATCAGGTAATACTATATAACGTTACACGTTAGTACGTAATAGTATATAACGATATACGTTATTACGTATTAGTATATAACGTTATACGTTGTACGTATTAGTATATAACGTTATACGTCATTACGTATTAGTTTATAATGTTATACGTTAGTACGTAATTATATATACCGTTATACGGCATCAGGTAATACTATATAACGCTACACGTTAGTACGTACTAGATAATAACGTTATACGTTAGTACGTAATAGGATATAGCGTTATACGTTATAAGGTAATACTCAAAAACGTTATACGTCATTACATAATAGTATATATCGTTATACGTCATTACGTAATAGTATATAACGTTATACGTTAGTACGTAATAGTATATAACGTTATACGTTATTACGTATTAGTATATAACGTTATACGGCATCAGGTAATACTATATAACGTTACACGTTATTACGTAATAGTATATATCGTTATACGTCATTACGTATTAGTATATAACGTTCTACGTTAGTACGTAATAGAATATAGCGTTATACGTTATTACGTAATAATATATAACGTTATACGTCATTACGTATTACTATATAACGTTATACGTCATCAGGTAATACTATATAACGTTACACGTTAGTACGTAATACAGTATAACGGTATACGTTAGTACGTAATAGGATATAACGTTATACGTTATAAGGTAATACTCAATAACATTATACTTCATTACATAATAGTATATAACGTTATACGTCATTACGTAATAGTATATAACGTTATACGTTAGTACGTAATAGTATATATCGTTATACGTCATTACGTGTTAGTATATAACATTATACGTTAGTACGTAATAGTATATAACGTTATTCGTTAGTACGTATTAGTTTATAACGTTATACGTTATTACGTATTAGTATATAACGTTATACGTCTTTACGTAATAGTGTATAACGTTATACGTTAGTACGTAATAGTATATAACGTTATACGATATTACGTATGAGTATATAACGTTATACGATATTACGTATTAGTATATAACGTTACACGTTATTACGTAATAGTATATATCGTTATACGTCATTTCGTCTTAGTATATAACGTTCTACGTTAGTACGTAATAGAATATAGCGTTATACGTTATTACGTAATAATATATAACGTTATACGTCATTACGTATTACTATATAACGTTATACGTCATCAGGTAATACTATATAACGTTACACGTTAGTACGTGATAGGATATAACGTTATACGTTATAAGGTAATACTCAATAACGTTATACGTCATTACATAATAGTATATATCGTTATACGTCATTACGTAATAGTATATAACGTTATACGTTAGTACGTAAAAGTATATAACGTTATACGTTATTACGTATTAGTATATAACGTTATACGGTATCAGGTAATACTATATAACGTTACACGTTAGTACGTATTAGATAATAACGTTATACGTTAGTACGTAATAGGATATAACGTTATACGTTATAAGGTAATACTCAATAACGTTATACGTCATTACATAATAGTATATAACGTTATATGTCATTACGTATTAGTATATAACGTTATACGTCATCAGGTAATACTATATAACGTTACACGTTAGTACGTAATACAGTATAACGTTATACGTTAGTACGTATTAGGATATAACGTTATACGTTATAAGGTAATACTCAATAACATTATACTTCATTACATAATAGTATATAACGTTATACGTCATTACGTAATAGTATATAACGTTATACGTTAGTACGTAATAGTATATATCTTTATACGTCATTACGTATTAGTTTATAACGTTCTACGTTAGTACGTAATAGGATATAACGTTATACGTTATAAGGTAATACTCAATAACGTTATACGTCATTGCATAATAGTATATAACGTTATACGTCATTACGTATTAGTATGTAACATTATACGTTAGTACGTAATAGTATATAACGTTATTCGTTAGCACGTATTAGTTTATAACGTTATACGTTATTACGTATTAGTATATAACGTTATACGTCTTTACGTAATAGTGTATAACGTTATACGTTAGTACGTAATAGTATATAACGTTATACGATATTACGTATGAGTATATAACGTTATACGATATTACGTATTAGTATATAACGTTACACGTTATTACGTAATAGTATATATCGTTATACGTCATTACGTATTAGTATATAACGTTCTACGTTAGTACGTAATAGAATATAGCGTAATACGTTATTACGTAATAATATATAACGTTATACGTCATTACGTATTACTATATAACGTTATACGTCATCAGGTAATACTATATAACGTTACACGTTAGTACGTAATAGGATATAACGTTATACGTTATAAGGTAATACTCAATAACGTTATACGTCATTACATAATAGTATATATCGTTATACGTCATTACGTAATAGTATATAACGTTATACGTTAGTACGTAATAGTATATAACGTTATACGTTATTACGTATTAGTATATAACGTTATACGGTATCAGGTAATACTATATAACGTTACACGTTAGTACGTATTAGATAATAACGTTATACGTTAGTACGTAATAGGATATAACGTTATACGTTATAAGGTAATACTCAATAACGTTATACGTCATTACATAATAGTATATAACGTTATATGTCATTACGTATTAGTATATAACGTTATACGTCATCAGGTAATACTATATAACGTTACACGTTAGTACGTGATAGGATATAACTTTATACGTTATAAGGTAATACTCAATAACGTTATACTTCATTACATAATAGTATATAACGTTATACGTTATTACGTATTAGTATATAACGTTATACGGCATCAGGTAATACTATATAACGTTACACGTTATTACGTAATAGTATATATCGTTATACGTCATTACGTATTAGTATATAACGTTCTACGTTAGTACGTAATAGAATATAGCGTTATACGTTATTACGTAATAATATATAACGTTATACGTCATTACGTATTACTATATAACGTTATACGTCATCAGGTAATACTATATAACGTTACACGTTAGTACGTAATACAGTATAACGGTATACGTTAGTACGTAATAGGATATAACGTTATACGTTATAAGGTAATACTCAATAACATTATACTTCATTACATAATAGTATATAACGTTATACGTCATTACGTAATAGTATATAACGTTATACGTTAGTACGTAATAGTATATATCGTTATACGTCATTACGTGTTAGTATATAACATTATACGTTAGTACGTAATAGTATATAACGTTATTCGTTAGTACGTATTAGTTTATAACGTTATACGTTATTACGTATTAGTATATAACGTTATACGTCTTTACGTAATAGTGTATAACGTTATACGTTAGTACGTAATAGTATATAACGTTATACGATATTACGTATGAGTATATAACGTTATACGATATTACGTATTAGTATATAACGTTACACGTTATTACGTAATAGTATATATCGTTATACGTCATTTCGTCTTAGTATATAACGTTCTACGTTAGTACGTAATAGAATATAGCGTTATACGTTATTACGTAATAATATATAACGTTATACGTCATTACGTATTACTATATAACGTTATACGTCATCAGGTAATACTATATAACGTTACACGTTAGTACGTGATAGGATATAACTTTATACGTTATAAGGTAATACTCAATAACGTTATACTTCATTACATAATAGTATATATCGTTATACGTCATTACGTAATAGTATATAACGTTATACGTTAGTACGTAATAGTATATAACGTTATACGTTATTACGTATTAGTATATAACGTTATACGGCATCAGGTAATACTATATAACGTTACACGTTAGTACGTGATAGGATATAACTTTATACGTTATAAGGTAATACTCAATAACGTTATACTTCATTACATAATAGTATATATCGTTATACGTCATTACATTATAGTATATAACGTTATACGTCATTACGTATTACTATATAACGTTATACGTCATCAGGTAATACTATATAACGTTGCACGTTAGTACGTAATAGAATATAACGTTATACGTTAGTACGTAATAGGATATAACGTTATACGTTATAAGGTAATACTCAATAACGTTATACGTCATTGCATAATAGTATATAACGTTATACGTCATTACGTATTAGTATATAACATTATACGTTAGTACGTAATAGTATATAACGTTATTCGTTAGTACGTATTAGTTTATAACGTTATACGTTATTACGTATTAGTATATAATGTCATACGTCTTTACGTAATAGTGTATAACGTTATACGTTAGTACGTAATAGTATATAACGTTATACGATATTACGTATGAGTATATAACGTTATACGATATTACGTATTAGTATATAACGTTACACGTTATTACGTAATAGTATATATCGTTATACGTCATTACGTATTAGTGCATAACGTTCTACGTTAGTACGTAATAGAATATAGCGTTATACGTTATTACGTAATAATATATAACGTTATACGTCATTACGTATTACTATATAACGTTATACGTCATCAGGTAATACTATATAACGTTACACGTTAGTACGTAATAGAATATAACGTTATACGTTAGTACGTAATAGGATATAACGTTATACGTTATAAGGTAATACTCAATAACGTTATACGTCATTGCATAATACTATATAACGTTACACGTCAGTACGTAATAGAATATAACGTTATACGTTAGTACGTAATAGCATATAACGTTATACGTCATTACGTATTAGTTTATAACATTCTACGTTAGTACGTAATAGTATATAGCGTTATACGTTATTACGTAATAATATATAACGTTATACGTCATTACGTATTACTATATAACGTTATACGTCATTACGTATTAGTATATAACGTTATACGACATCAGGTAATACTATATAACGTTACACGTTAGTACGTAATAGAGCATAACGTTATACGTTAGTACGTAATAGGATATAACGTTATACGTTATAAGGTAATACTCAATATCATTATACTTCATTACATAATAGTATATAACGTTATACGTCATTACGTAATAGTATATAACGTTATACGTTATTACGTAATAGTATATATCGTTATACGTCATTACGTATTAGTTTATAACATTCTACATTAGTACGTAATAGTATATAGCGTTATACGTTATTACGTAATAATATATAACGTTATACGTCATTACGTATTACTATATAACGTTATACGTCATCAGGTGATACTATATAACGTTACACGTTAGTACGTAATAGAATATAACGTTATACGTTAGTACGTAATAGGATATAACGTTATACGTTATAAGGTAATACTCAATATCATTATACTTCATTACATAATAGTATATAACGTTATACGTCATTGCGTAATAGTATATAACGTTATACGTTAGTACGTTATTATATATAACGTTATACGTTAGTACGTAATAGTATATAGCGTTAAACGTCATTGCGTAATAGTATATAACGTTCTACGTCATTGCGTAATAGTATATAACGTTATACGTTAGTACGTTATTGTATATAACGTTATACGTCATCAGGTAATACTATATTACGTTACACGTTAGTACGTAATAGTGTATAACGATATACGTTATTACGTATTAGTATATAACGTTATACGTTAGTACGTAATACTATATAACGTTATACGACATCAGGTAATACTATATAACGTTACACGTTAGTACGTAATAGTGTATAACGATATACGTTATTACGTATTAGTATATAACGTTATACGTTAGTACGTAATAGTATATAACGTTATACGTCATTACGTATTAGTTTATAACGTTATACGTTAGTACGTAATAGTATATAGCGTTATACGTCATTGCGTAATAGTATATAACGTTATACGTCATCAGGTAATACTATATTACGTTACACGTTATTACGTAATAATATATAACGTTATACGTCATCAGGTAATACTATATAACGTTACACGTTAGTACGTAATAGTATATAACGATATACGTTATTACGTATTAGTATATAACGTTATACGTTGTACGTATTAGTATATAACGTTATACGTCATTACATACTAGTATATAACGTTATACGTCATTGCGTAATAGTATATAACGTTATACGTTAGTACGTAATTGTATATAACGTTATACGTCATTACGTATTAGTTTATAACGTTATACGTTAGTACGTAATAGTATATAACGTTATACGACATCAGGTAATACTATACAACGTTACACGTTAGTACGTAATAGTGTATAACGATATA
This sequence comes from Bombus pascuorum, assembly GCF_905332965.1. NCBI lineage: Eukaryota > Metazoa > Arthropoda > Insecta > Hymenoptera > Apidae > Bombus > Bombus pascuorum. Next base: position 414,767 of record NW_026869749.1, on the reverse strand, counting down.
CGTTATTACGTATTAGTATATAACGTTATACGTTGTACGTATTAGTATATAACGTTATACGTCATTACATACTAGTATATAACGTTATACGTCAGTACGTAATAGTATATAACGTTACACGTTAGCACGTAATAGTATATAACGTTATACGTTAGCACGTAATAGTATATAACATTATACGTTAGTACGTAATAGTATATAACGTTATACGTCATTACGTATTAGTTTATAACGTTATACGTTAGTACGTAATAGTATATAACGTTATACGTCATCTGGTAATACTATATAACGTTACTCGTTAGTACGTATTAGATAATAACGTTATACGTTAGTACGTAATAGGATATAACGTTATACGTTATCAGGTAATACTCAATAACGTTATACGTCATTACATAATAGTATATAACGTTATACGTCATTACGGATTAGTATATAACGTTATACGTTAGTACGTAATAGTATATAACGTTATACCTCATTACGTATTAGTTTATAACGTTATACGTTAGTACGTAATAGTATATATCGTTATACGTCATTACGTATTAGTTTATAACGTTCTACGTTAGTACGTAATAGTATATAGCGTTATACGTTATTACGTAATAATATATAACGTTATACGTCATTACGTATTACTATATAACGTTATACGTCATTACGTATTAGTATATAACGTTATACGACATCAGGTAATACTATATAACGTTACACGTTAGTACGTAATAGAGTATAACGTTATACGTTAGTACGTAATATGATATAACGTTATACGTTATAAGGTAATACTCAATAACGTTATACGTCATTGCATAATAGTATATAACGTTATACGTCATTACGTAATAGTATATAACGTTATACGTTATTACGTAATAGTATATATCGTTATACGTCATTACGTATTAGTTTATAACGTTCTACGTTAGTACGTAATAGTATATAGCGTTATACGTTATTACGTAATAATATATAACGTTATACGTCATTACGTATTACTATACAACGTTATACGTCATCAGGTGATACTATATTACGTTACACGTTAGTACGTAATAGTGTATAACGATATACGTTATTACGTATTAGTATATAACGTTATACGTTAGTACGTAATAGTATATAACGTTATACGACATCAGGTAATATTATATAACGTTACAAGTTAGTACGTAATAGTGTATAACGATATACGTTATTACGTATTAGTATATAACGTTATACGTTGTACATATTGGTATATAACGTTATACGTCATTACATACTAGTATATAACGTTATACGTTAGTACGTAATAGTATATAACGTTACACGTTAGCACGTAATAGTATATAACGTTATACGTTAGCACGTAATAGTGTATAACGTTATACGTTAGTACGTAATAGTATATAACGTTATACGTCATTACGTATTAGTTTATAACGTTATACGTTAGTACGTAATATTATATAACGTTATACGGCATCAGGTAATACTATATAACGTTACACGTTAGTACGTATTAGATAATAACGTTATACGTTAGTACGTAATAGGATATAACGTTATGCGTTATAAGGTAATACTCAATAACGTTATGCGTCATTACATAATAGTATATAACGTTATACGTCATTACGTAATAGTGTATAACGTTATACGTTGGTACGTAATAGTATATAACGTTAAACGATATTACGTATTATTATATAACGTTATACGATATTACGTATTATAATATAACGTTACACATTATTACGTAATAGTATATACCGTTATACGTCATTACGTATTAGTTTATAACGTTCTACGTTAGTCCGTAATAGTATATAGCGTTATACGTTATTACGTAATAATATATAACGTTAATCGTCATTGCGTATTAATATATAACGTTATACGTCATCAGGTAATACTATATAACGTTACACGTTAGTACGTAATAGAGTATAACGTTATACGTTAGTACGTAATAGTATATAACGGTATGCGTCATCTGGTAATACTATATAACGTTATACGTCATTACATAATAGTATATAACGTTATACGTTATTACGTAATAATATATAACGTTATACGTCATTACGTATTACTATATAACGTTATACGTCATCAGGTAATACTATATAACGTTACACGTTAGTACGTAATAGAATATAACGTTATACGTTAGTACGTAATTGTATATAACGTTATACGTCATTACGTATTAGTTTATAACGTTATACGTTAGTACGTAATAGTATATAACGTTATACGACATCAGGTAATACTATATAACGTTACACGTTAGTACGTAATAGTGTATAACGATATACGTTATTACGTATTAGTATATAACGTTATACGCTGTACGTATTAGTATATAACGTTATACGTCATTACATACTAGTATATAACGTTATACGTTAGTACGTAATAGTATATAACGTTACACGTTAGCACGTAATAGTATATAACGTTATACATTAGCACGTAATAGTATATACCGTTATACGTTAGTACGTAATAGTATATAACGTTATACGTCATTACGTATTAGTTTATAACGTTATACGTTAGTACGTAATATTATATAACGCTATACGGCATCAGGTAATACTATATAACGTTACACGTTAGTACGTATTAGATAATAACGTTATACGTTAGTACGTAATAGGATATAACGTTATACGTTATAAGGTAATACTCAATAACGTTATACGTCATTACATAATAGTATATAACGTTATACGTCATTACGTAATAGTGTATAACGTTATACGTTGGTACGTAACAGTATATAACGTTAAACGATATTACGTATTATTGTATAACGCTATACGATATTACGTATTATAATATAATGTTACACGTTATTACGTAATAGTATATACCGTTGTACGTCATTACGTATTAGTTTATAACGTTCTACGTTAGTACGTAATAGTATATAGCGTTATACGTTATTACGTAATAATATATAACGTTATACGTCATTGTGTATTAGTATATAACGTTATACGTCATCAGGCAATACTATATAACGTTACACGTTAGTACGTAATAGAGTATAACGTTATACGTTAGTACGTAATAGTATATAACGTTATACGTCATCTGGTAATACTATATAACGCTACACGTTAGTACGTACTAGATAATAACGTTATACGTTAGTACGTAATAGGATATAACGTTATACGTTATCAGGTAATACTCAATAACGTTATACGTCATTACGGATTAGTATATAACGTTATACGTTAGCACGTAATAGTATATAATGTTATACGTTAGTACGTATTAGTTTATAACATTATACGTTAGTACGTGATAGTATATAACGTTATACGTCATTACGTATTAGTTTATAACGTTATACGTTAGTACGTAATAGTGTATAACGATATACGTTATTACGCATTAGTATATAACGTTATACATTGTTACGTATTAGTATATAACGTTATACGTCATTACGTACTAGTATATAACGTTATACGTTAGTACGTAATAGTATATAACGTTACACGTTAGCACGTAATAGTATATAACGTTATACGTTAGCACGTAATAGTATATAACGTTATACGTTAGTACGTATTAGTTTATAACGTTATACGTTAGTTCGTAATAGTATATATCGTTATACGTCATTACGTATTAGTTTATAACGTTATACGTTAGTACGTAATAGTATATAACGTTATACGGCATCAGATAATACTATATAACGTTACACGTTAGTACGTATTAGATAATAACGTAATACGTTAGTGCGTAATAGGATATAACGTTATACGATATAAGGTAATACTCAATAACGTTATACGTCATTACATAATAGTATATAATGCTATACGTCATTACGTAATAGTATATAACGTTATACGTTAGTACGTAATAGTATATAACGTAATACGTTATTACGTAATAATATATAACGTTATACGTCATTACGTATTACTATATAACGTTATACGTCATCAGGTCATACTATATAACGTTACACGTTAGTACGTAATAGAGTATAACGTTATACGTTAGTACGTAATAGTATATAACGTTATACGTTAGCACGCAATAGTATATAACGTTATACGTTAGTACGTATTAGTTTATAACGTTATACGTTAGTACGTAATAGTATATAACGTTATACGTCATTACGTATTAGTTTATAATGTTATACGTTAGTACGTAATTATATATACCGTTATACGGCATCAGGTAATACTATATAACGCTACACGTTAGTACGTACTAGATATTAACGTTATACGTTAGTACGTAATAGGATATAGCGTTATACGTTATAAGGTAATACTCAATAACGTTATACATCATTACATAATAGTATATATCGTTATACGTCATTACGTAATAGTATACAACGTTATACGTTAGTACGTAATAGTATATAACGTTATACGTTATTACGTATTAGTATATAACGTTATACTGCATCAGGTAATACTATATAACGTTACACGTTAGTACGTATTAGATAATAACGTTATACGTTAGTACGTAACAGGATATAACATTATACGTTATAAGGTAATACTCAATAACGTTATACGTCATTACATAATATTATATAACGTTATATGTCATTACGTATTAGTATATAACGTTATACGTCATCAGGTAATACTATATAACGTTACACGTTAGTACGTAATACAGTATAACGTTATACGTTAGTACGTAATAGGATATAACGTTATACGTTATAAGGTAATACTCAATAACATTATACTTCATTACATAATAGTATATAACGTTATACGTCATTACGTAATAGTATATAACGTTATACGTTAGTACGTAATAGTATATAACGTTATACGATATTACGTATGAGTATATAACGTTATACGATATTACGTATTAGTATATAACGTTACACGTTATTACGTAATAGTATATATCGTTATACGTCATTACGTATTAGTATGTAACGTTCTACGTTAGTACGTAATAGAATATAGCGTTATACGTTATTACGTAATAATATATAACGTTATACGTCATTACGTATTACTATATAACGTTATACGTCATCAGGTAATACTATATAACGTTACATGTTAGTACGTAATAGAATATAACGTTATACGTTAGTACGTAATAGGATATAACGTTATACGTTATAAGGTAATACTCAATAACGTTATACGTCATTGCATAATAGTATATAACGTTATACGTCATTACGTATTAGTATATAACATTATACGTTAGTACGTAATAGTATATAACGTTATTCGTTAGTACGTATTAGTTAATAACGTTATACGTTTGTACGTAATAGTATATAACGTTATACGTCATTACGTATTAGTTTATAACGTTATACGTTAGTACGTAATAGTATATAGCGTTATACGTCATTGCGTAATAGTATATAACGTTATACGTCATCAGGTAATACTATATTACGTTACACGTTATTACGTAATAATATATAACGTTATACGTCATCAGGTAATACTATATAACGTTACACGTTAGTACGTAATAGTATATAACGATATACGTTATTACGTATTAGTATATAACGTTATACGTTGTACGTATTAGTATATAACGTTATACGTCATTACATACTAGTATATAACGTTATACGTCATTGCGTAATAGTATATAACGTTATACGTTAGTACGTAATTGTATATAACGTTATACGTCATTACGTATTAGTTTATAACGTTATACGTTAGTACGTAATAGTATATAACGTTATACGACATCAGGTAATACTATATAACGTTACACGTTAGTACGTAATAGTGTATAACGATATACGTTATTACGTATTAGTATATAACGTTATACGATATTACGTATGAGTATATAACGTTATACGATATTACGTATTAGTATATAACGTTACACGTTATTACGTAATAGTATATATCGTTATACGTCACTACGTAATTGTATATAACGTTATACGTCATTACGTATTAGTTTATAGCGTTATACGTTAGTACGTAATAGTATATAACGTTATACGTCATCTGGTAATACTATATAACGTTACTCGTTAGTACGTATTAGATAATAACGTTATACGTTAGTACGTAATAGGATATGACGTTATACGTTATCAGGTAATACTCAATAACGTTATACGTCGTTACATAATATTATATAACGTTATACGTCATTACGGATTAGTATATAACGTTATACGTTAGTACGTAATAGTATATAACGTTATACGTCATCTGGTAATACTATATAACGTTATACGTCATTACATAATAGTATATAACGTTATACGGCATTACGTAATAGTATATAACGTTATACGTTAGTACGTAATAGTATATAACGTTATACGTTATTACGTATTAGTATATAACGTTATACGTCTTTACGTAATAGTGCATAACGTTATACGTTAGTACGTAATAGTATATAACGTTATACGATATTACGTATTAGTATATAACGTTATACGATATTACGTATTAGTATATAACGTTACACGTTATTACGTAATAGTATATATCGTTATATGTCATTACGTATTAGTTTATAACGTTCTACGTTAGTACGTAATAGTATAAAGCGTTATACGTTATTACGTAATAATATATAACGTTATACGTCATTACGTATCACTATATAACGTTATACGTCATCAGGTAATACTATATAACGTTACACGTTAGTACGTAATAGAATATAACGTTATGCGTTAGTACGTTATTGTATATAACGTTATACGTCATCAGGTAATACTATATAACGTTACACGTTAGCACGTAATAGTATATAACGTTATACGTTAGCACGTAATAGTATATAACGTTATACGTTAGTACGTATTAGTTTATAACGTTATACGTTAGTACGTAATAGTATATAACGTTATACGTCATTACGTATTAGTTTATAACGTTATACGTTAGTACGTAATAGTACATAACGTTATACGGCATCAGGTAATACAATATAACGTTACACGTTAGTACGTATTAGATAATATCGTTATACGTTAGTACGTAATAGGATATAACGTTATACGTTATAAGGTAATACGCAATAACGTTATACGTCATTACATAATAGTATATAACGTTATACGTCATTACGTAATAGTATATAACGTTATACGTTAGTACGTAATAGGATATGACGTTATACGTCATTACGTAATACTATATAACGTAACACGTTAGTTCGTAATAGTATATATCGTTATACGTTAGTACGTAATAGTATATAACGTTATACGTCATTACGTATTAGTATATAACGTTATACGTCATCAGGTAATACTATATAACGTTACACGTTAGTACGTAATAGAGTATAACGTTATACGTTAGTACGTAATAGGATATAACGTTATACGTCATTGCGTAATAGTATATAACGTTATACGTCATTGCGTAATAGTATATAACGTTATACGTTAGTACGTAATAGTATATAACGTTATACGTCATCAGGTAATACTATATTACGTTACACGTTATTACGTAATAGTATATAACGTTATACGTCATCTGGAAATACTATATAACGTTACACGTTAGTACCCTAATAGTATATAACGTTACACGTTAGTACGTAATAGTGTATAACGATATACGTTATTACGTATTTGTATATAACGTTATACGTCATTACGTATTAGTTTATAACGTTACACGTTAGTACGTAATAGTATATGACGTTATACGTTAGTACGTAAGAGTATATAACGTTATACGTTATTACGTATTAGTATATAACGTTATACGTTATCAGGTAATACTATATAACGTTACACGTTAGTACGTATTAGATAAGAACGTTATACGTTAGTACGTAATAGGATATAACGTTATACGTCATTGCGTAATAGTATATAACGTTATACGTCATAGCTTAATAGTATATAACGTTATACGTTAGTACGTAATAGTAAATAACGTTATACGTCATCTGGTAATACTATATAACGTTACACGTTAGTACGTAATAGTATATAACGTTACACGTTAGTACGTAATAGTGTATAACGATATACGTTATTACGTATTTGTATATAACGTTATACGTCATTACGTATTAGTTTATAACGTTACACGTTAGTACGTAATAGCATATGACGTTATACGTTAGTACGTAAGAGTATATATCGTTATACGTTATTACGTATTAGTATATAACGTTATACGGCATCAGGTAATACTATATAACGTTACACGTTAGTACGTATTAGATAATAACGTTATACGTTAGTACGTAATAGGATATAACGTTATACGTTATAAGGTAATACTCAATAACGTTATACGTCATTACATAATAGTATATAACGTTATATGTCATTACGTATTAGTATATAACGTTATACGTCATCAGGTAATACTATATAACGTTACACGTTAGTACGTAATACAGTATAACGTTATACGTTAGTACGTAATAGGATATAACGTTATACGTTATAAGGTAATACTCAATAACATTTTACTTCATTACATAATAGTATATAGCGTTATACGTCATTACGTAATAGTATATAACGTTATACGTTAGTACGTAATAGTATATATCGTTATACCATCATTACGTATTAGTATATAACATTATACGTTAGTACGTAATAGTATATAACGTTATTCGTTAGTACGTATTAGTTTATAACGTTATACGTTATTACGTATTAGTATATAACGTTATACGGCATCAGGTAATACTATATAACGTTACACGTTAGTACGTATTAGATAATAACGTTATACGTTAGTACGTAATAGGATATAACGTTATACGTTATTAGGTAATACTCAATAACGTTATACGTCATTACATAATAGTATATAACGTTATATGTCATTACGTATTAGTATATAACGTTATACGTCATCAGGTAATACTATATAACGTTACACGTTAGTACGTAATACAGTATAACGTTATACGTTAGTACGTAATAGGATATAACGTTATACGTTATAAGGTTATACTCAATAACATTATACTTCATTACATAATAGTATATAACGTTATACGTCATTACGTAATAGTATATAACGTTATACGTTAGTACGTAATAGTATATATCGTTATACGTCATTACGTATTAGTTTATAACGTTCTACGTTAGTACGTAATAGTATATAGCGTTTTACGTTAATGCGTAATAATATATAACGTTATACGTCATTACGTATTACTATATAACGTTATACGTCATCAGGTAATACTATATAACGTTACACGTTAGTACGTAATAGAATATAACGTTATACGTTAGTACGTAATAGGATATAACGTTATACGTTATAAGGTAATACTCAATAACGTTATACGTCATTGCATAATAGTATATAACGTTATACGTCATTACGTATTAGTATATAACATTATACGTTAGTACGTAATAGTATATAACGTTATTCGTTAGTACGTATTAGTTTATAACGTTATACGTTATTACGTATTAGTATATAACGTTATACGTCTTTACGTAATAGTGTATAACGTTATACGTTAGTACGTAATAGTATATAACGTTATACGATATTACGTATGAGTATATAACGTTATACGATATTACGTATTAGTATATAACGTTACACGTTATTACGTAATAGTATATATCGTTATACGTCATTACGTATTAGTATATAACGTTCTACGTTAGTACGTAATAGAATATAGCGTTATACGTTATTACGTAATAATATATAACGTTATACGTCATTACGTATTACTATATAACGTTATACGTCATCAGGTAATACTATATAACGTTACATGTTAGTACGTAATAGAATATAACGTTATACGTTAGTACGTAATAGGATATAACGTTATACGTTATAAGGTAATACTCAATAACGTTATACGTCATTGCATAATAGTATATAACGTTATACGTCATTACGTATTAGTATATAACATTATACGTTAGTACGTGATAGTATATAACGTTATTCGTTAGTACGTATTAGTTTATAACGTTACACGTTTGTACGTAATAGTATATAACGTTATACGTCATTACGTATTAGTTTATAGCGTTATACGTTAGTACGTAATAGTATATAGCGTTATACGTCATTGCGTTATAGTATATAACGTTATACGTCATCAGGTAATACTATATAACGTTACTCGTTAGTACGTATTAGATAATAACGTTATACGTTAGTACGTAATAGGATATGACGTTATACGTTATCAGGTAATACTCAATAACGTTATACGTCATTACATAATAGTATATAACGTTATACGTCATTACGGATTAGTATATAACGTTATACGTCAGTACGTAATAGTATATAACGTTATACGTCATCTGGTAATACTATATAACGTTACTCGTTAGTACGTATTAGATAATAACGTTATACGTTAGTACGTAATAGGATATAACGTTATACGTTATCAGGTAATACTCAATAACGTTAAACGTCATTACATAATAGTATATAACGTTATACGTCATTACGGATTAGTATATAACGTTATACGTTAGTACGTAATAGTATATAACGTTATACGTCATCTGGTGATACTATATAACGTTATACGTCATTACATAATAGTATATAACGTTATACGGCATTACGTAATAGTATATAACGTTATACGTTAGTACGTAATAGTATATAACGTTATACGTTATTACGTATTAGTATATAACGTTATACGTCTTTACGTAATAGTGCATAACGTTATACGTTAGTACGTAATAGTATATAACGTTATACGATATTACGTATTAGTATATAACGTTATACGATATTACGTATTAGTATATAACGTTACACGTTATTACGTAATAGTATACATCGTTATATGTCATTACGTATTAGTTTATAACGTTCTACGTTAGTACGTAATAGTATAAAGCGTTATACGTTATTACGTAATAATATATAACGTTATACGTCATTACGTATTACTATATAACGTTATACGTCATCAGGTAATACTATATAACGTTACACGTTAGTACGTAATAGAATATAACGTTATACGTCATCTGGTAATACTATATAACGTTACACGTTAGTACCCTAATAGTATATAACGTTACACGTTAGTACGTAATAGTGTATAACGATATACGTTATTACGTATTTGTATATAACGTTATACGTCATTACGTATTAGTTTATAACGTTACACGTTAGTACGTAATAGTATATGACGTTATACGTTAGTACGTAAGAGTATATAACGTTATACGTTATTACGTATTAGTATATAACGTTATACGTCATAGCTTAATAGTATATAACGTTATACGTTAGTACGTAATAGTATATAACGTTATACGTCATCTGGTAATACTATATAACGTTACACGTTAGTACGTAATAGTATATAACGTTACACGTTAGTACGTAATAGTGTATAACGATATACGTTATTACTTATTTGTATATAACGTTATACGTCATTACGTATTAGTTTATAACGTTACACGTTAGTACGTAATAGTATATAACGTTATACGTTAGTACGTAATAGGATATGACGTAATACGTCATTACGTAATACTATATAACGTTACACGTTAGTACGTAATAGTATATAACGTTATACGTTAGTACGTAATAGTATATAACGTTATACGTCATTACGTATTAGTATATAACGTTCTACGTTAGTACGTAATAGAATATAGCGTTATACGTTATTACGTAATAATATATAACGTTATACGTCATTACGTATTACTATATAACGTTATACGTCATCAGGTAATACTATATAACGTTACATGTTAGTACGTAATAGAATATAACGTTATACGTTAGTACGTAATAGGATATAACGTTATACGTTATAAGGTAATACTCAATAACGTTATACGTCATTGCATAATAGTATATAACGTTATACGTCATTACGTATTAGTATATAACATTATACGTTAGTACGTAATAGTATATAACGTTATTCGTTAGTACGTATTAGTTTATAACGTTACACGTTTGTACGTAATAGTATATAACGTTATACGTCATTACGTATTAGTTTATAACGTTATACGTTAGTACGTAATAGTATATAGCGTTATACGTCATTGCGTTATAGTATATAACGTTATACGTCATCAGGTAATACTATATAACGTTACACGTTAGTACGTAATAGTATATAACGATATACGTTATTACGTATTAGTATATAACGTTATACGTTAGTACGTAATTGTATATAACGTTATACGTCATTACGTATTAGTTTATAACGTAATACGTTAGTACGTAATAGTATATAACGTTATACGACATCAGGTAATACTATATAACGTTACACGTTAGTACGTAATAGTGTATAACGATATACGTTATTACGTATTAGTATATAACGTTATACGTTGTACGTATTAGTATATAACGTTATACGTCATTACATACTAGTATATAACGTTATACGTTAGTACGTAATAGTATATAACGTTACACGATAGCACGTAATAGTATATAACGATATACGTTAGCACGTAATAGTATATAACGTTATACGTTAGTACGTAATAGTATATAACGTTATACGTCATTACGTATTAGTTTATAACGTTATACGTTAGTAGGTAATAGTATATAACGTTATACGTCATCTGGTAATACTATATAACGTTACTCGTTAGTACGTATTAGATAATAACGTTATACGTTAGTACGTAATAGGATATGACGTTATACGTTATCAGGTAATACTCAATAACGTTATACGTCATTCCATAATAGTATATAACGTTATACGTCATTACGGATTAGTATATAACGTTATACGTCAGTACGTAATAGTATATAACGTTATACGTCATCTGGTAATACTATATAACGTTACTCGTTAGTACGTATTAGATAATAACGTTATACGTTAGTACGTAATAGGATATAACGTTATACGTTATCAGGTAATACTCAATAACGTTATACGTCATTACATAATAGTATATAACGTTATACGTCATTACGGATTAGTATATAACGTTATACGTTAGTACGTAATAGTATATAACGTTATACGTCATCTGGTGATACTATATAACGTTACACGTTATTACGTAATAATATATAACGTTATACGTCATCAGGTAATACTATATAACGTTACACGTTAGTACGTAATAGTATATAACGATATACGTTATTACGTATTAGTATATAACGTTATACGTTAGTACGTAATTGTATATAACGTTATACGTCATTACGTATTAGTTTATAACGTTATACGTTAGTACGTAATAGTATATAACGTTATACGACATCAGGTAATACTATATAACGTTACACGTTAGTACGTAATAGTGTATAACGATATACGTTATTACGTATTAGTATATAACGGTATACGTTGTACGTATTAGTATATAACGTTATACGTCATTACATACTAGTATATAACGTTATACGTTAGTACGTAATAGTATATAACGTTACACGTTAGCACGTAATAGTATATAACGTTACACGTTAGTACGTAAGAGTATATAACGTTATACGTTATTACGTATTAGTATATAACGTTATACGTCATAGCTTAATAGTATATAACGTTATACGTTAGTACGTAATAGTATATAACGTTATACGTCATCTGGTAATACTATATAACGTTACACGTTAGTACGTAATAGTATATAACGTTACACGTTAGTACGTAATAGTGTATAACGATATACGTTATTACTTATTTGTATATAACGTTATACGTCATTACGTATTAGTTTATAACGTTACACGTTAGTACGTAATAGTATATAACGTTATACGTTAGTACGTAATAGGATATGACGTAATACGTCATTACGTAATACTATATAACGTTACACGTTAGTACGTAATAGTATATAACGTTATACGTTAGTACGTAATAGTATATAACGTTATACGTCATTACGTATTAGTATATAACGTTATACGTCATCAGGTAATACTATATAACGTTACACGTTAGTACGTAATAGAGTATAACGTTATACGTTAGTACGTAATAGTATATAACGTTATACGACATCAGGTAATACTATATAACGTTACACGTTAGTACGTAATAGTGTATAACGATATACGTTATTACGTATTAGTATATAACGTTATACGTCTTTACGTAATAGTGTATAACGCTATACGTTAGTACGTAATAGTGTATAACGATATACGTTATTACGTATTAGTATATAACGGTATACGTTGTACGTATTAGTATATAACGTTATACGTCATTACATACTAGTATATAACGTTATACGTTAGTACGTAATAGTGCATAACGTTATACGTTAGTACGTAATAGTATATAACGTTATACGATATTACGTATTAGTATATAACGTTATACGATATTACGTATTAGTATATAACGTTACACGTTATTACGTAATAGTATACATCGTTATATGTCATTACGTATTAGTTTATAACGTTCTACGTTAGTACGTAATAGTATAAAGCGTTATACGTTATTACGTAATAATATATAACGTTATACGTCATTACGTATTACTATATAACGTTATACGTCATCAGGTAATACTATATAACGTTACACGTTAGTACGTAATAGAATATAACGTTATACGTCATCTGGTAATACTATATAACGTTACACGTTAGTACCCTAATAGTATATAACGTTACACGTTAGTACGTAATAGTGTATAACGATATACGTTATTACGTATTTGTATATAACGTTATACGTCATTACGTATTAGTTTATAACGTTACACGTTAGTACGTAATAGTATATGACGTTATACGTTAGTACGTAAGAGTATATAACGTTATACGTTATTACGTATTAGTATATAACGTTATACGTCATAGCTTAATAGTATATAACGTTATACGTTAGTACGTAATAGTATATAACGTTATACGTCATCTGGTAATACTATATAACGTTACACGTTAGTACGTAATAGTATATAACGTTACACGTTAGTACGTAATAGTGTATAACGATATACGTTATTACTTATTTGTATATAACGTTATACGTCATTACGTATTAGTTTATAACGTTACACGTTAGTACGTAATAGTATATAACGTTATACGTTAGTACGTAATAGGATATGACGTAATACGTCATTACGTAATACTATATAACGTTACACGTTAGTACGTAATAGTATATAACGTTATACGTTAGTACGTAATAGTATATAACGTTATACGTCATTACGTATTAGTATATAACGTTCTACGTTAGTACGTAATAGAATATAGCGTTATACGTTATTACGTAATAATATATAACGTTATACGTCATTACGTATTACTATATAACGTTATACGTCATCAGGTAATACTATATAACGTTACATGTTAGTACGTAATAGAATATAACGTTATACGTTAGTACGTAATAGGATATAACGTTATACGTTATAAGGTAATACTCAATAACGTTATACGTCATTGCATAATAGTATATAACGTTATACGTCATTACGTATTAGTATATAACATTATACGTTAGTACGTAATAGTATATAACGTTATTCGTTAGTACGTATTAGTTTATAACGTTACACGTTTGTACGTACTAGTATATAACGTTATACGTCATTACGTATTAGTTTATAACGTTATACGTTAGTACGTAATAGTATATAGCGTTATACGTCATTGCGTTATAGTATATAACGTTATACGTCATCAGGTAATACTATATAACGTTACACGTTAGTACGTAATAGTATATAACGATATACGTTATTACGTATTAGTATATAACGTTATACGTTAGTACGTAATTGTATATAACGTTATACGTCATTACGTATTAGTTTATAACGTAATACGTTAGTACGTAATAGTATATAACGTTATACGACATCAGGTAATACTATATAACGTTACACGTTAGTACGTAATAGTGTATAACGATATACGTTATTACGTATTAGTATATAACGTTATACGTTGTACGTATTAGTATATAACGTTATACGTCATTACATACTAGTATATAACGTTATACGTTAGTACGTAATAGTATATAACGTTACACGATAGCACGTAATAGTATATAACGATATACGTTAGCACGTAATAGTATATAACGTTATACGTTAGTACGTAATAGTATATAACGTTATACGTCATTACGTATTAGTTTATAACGTTATACGTTAGTAGGTAATAGTATATAACGTTATACGTCATCTGGTAATACTATATAACGTTACTCGTTAGTACGTATTAGATAATAACGTTATACGTTAGTACGTAATAGGATATGACGTTATACGTTATCAGGTAATACTCAATAACGTTATACGTCATTCCATAATAGTATATAACGTTATACGTCATTACGGATTAGTATATAACGTTATACGTCAGTACGTAATAGTATATAACGTTATACGTCATCTGGTAATACTATATAACGTTACTCGTTAGTACGTATTAGATAATAACGTTATACGTTAGTACGTAATAGGATATAACGTTATACGTTATCAGGTAATACTCAATAACGTTATACGTCATTACATAATAGTATATAACGTTATACGTCATTACGGATTAGTATATAACGTTATACGTTAGTACGTAATAGTATATAACGTTATACGTCATCTGGTGATACTATATAACGTTACACGTTATTACGTAATAATATATAACGTTATACGTCATCAGGTAATACTATATAACGTTACACGTTAGTACGTAATAGTATATAACGATATACGTTATTACGTATTAGTATATAACGTTATACGTTAGTACGTAATTGTATATAACGTTATACGTCATTACGTATTAGTTTATAACGTTATACGTTAGTACGTAATAGTATATAACGTTATACGACATCAGGTAATACTATATAACGTTACACGTTAGTACGTAATAGTGTATAACGATATACGTTATTACGTATTAGTATATAACGGTATACGTTGTACGTATTAGTATATAACGTTATACGTCATTACATACTAGTATATAACGTTATACGTTAGTACGTAATAGTATATAACGTTACACGTTAGCACGTAATAGTATATAACGTTACACGTTAGTACGTAAGAGTATATAACGTTATACGTTATTACGTATTAGTATATAACGTTATACGTCATAGCTTAATAGTATATAACGTTATACGTTAGTACGTAATAGTATATAACGTTATACGTCATCTGGTAATACTATATAACGTTACACGTTAGTACGTAATAGTATATAACGTTACACGTTAGTACGTAATAGTGTATAACGATATACGTTATTACTTATTTGTATATAACGTTATACGTCATTACGTATTAGTTTATAACGTTACACGTTAGTACGTAATAGTATATAACGTTATACGTTAGTACGTAATAGGATATGACGTAATACGTCATTACGTAATACTATATAACGTTACACGTTAGTACGTAATAGTATATAACGTTATACGTTAGTACGTAATAGTATATAACGTTATACGTCATTACGTATTAGTATATAACGTTATACGTCATCAGGTAATACTATATAACGTTACACGTTAGTACGTAATAGAGTATAACGTTATACGTTAGTACGTAATAGTATATAACGTTATACGACATCAGGTAATACTATATAACGTTACACGTTAGTACGTAATAGTGTATAACGATATACGTTATTACGTATTAGTATATAACGTTATACGTCTTTACGTAATAGTGTATAACGCTATACGTTAGTACGTAATAGTATATAACGTTATACGTTAGTACGTAATAGTATATAACATTATACGTTATTACGTATTAGTATATAACGTTATACGTCTTTACGTAATAGTGCATAACGTTATACGTTAGTACGTAGTAGTATATAACGTTATACGATATTACGTATTAGTATATAACGTTATACGATATTACGTATTAGTATATAACGTTACACGTTATTACGTAATAGTATATATCGTTATATGTCATTACGTATTAGTTTATAACGTTCTACGTTAGTACGTAATAGTATAAAGCGTTATACGTTATTACGTAATAATATATAACGTTATACGTCATTACGTATTACTATATAACGTTATACGTCATCAGGTAATACTATATAACGTTACACGATAGCACGTAATAGTATATAACGTTATACGTTAGCACGTAATAGTATATAACGTTATACGTCATTACGGATTAGTATATAACGTTATACGTTAGTACGTAATAGTATATAACGTTATACGTCATCTGGTGATACTATATAACGTTACACGTTATTACGTAATAATATATAACGTTATACGTCATCAGGTAATACTATATAACGTTACACGTTAGTACGTAATAGTATATAACGATATACGTTATTACGTATTAGTATATAACGTTATACGTTAGTACGTAATAGTACATAACGTTATACGGCATCAGGTAATACTATATAACGTTACACGTTAGTACGTATTAGATAATATCGTTATACGTTAGTACGTAATAGGATATAACGTTATACGTTATAAGGTAATACTCAATAACGTTATACGTCATTACATAATAGTATATAACGTTATACGTCATTACGTAATAGTATATAACGTTATACGTTAGTACGTAATAGTATATAACGTTATACGATAGTACGTAATAGTATGTAACGTTACACGTTAGTACGTAATAGTATATAACGTTATACGTTAGTACGTAATAGGATATGACGTTATACGTCATTACGTAATACTATATAACGTAACACGTTAGTTCGTAATAGTATATATCGTTATACGTTAGTACGTAATAGTATATAACGTTATACGTCATTACGTATTAGTTTATAACGTTATACGTTAGTAGGTAATAGTATATAACGTTATACGTCATCTGGTAATACTATATAACGTTACTCGTTAGTACGTATTAGATAATAACGTTATACGTTAGTACGTAATAGGATATGACGTTATACGTTATCAGGTAATACTCAATAACGTTATACGTCATTACATAATAGTATATAACGTTATACGTCATTACGGATTAGTATATAACGTTATACGTCAGTACGTAATAGTATATAACGTTATACGTCATCTGGTAATACTATATAACGTTACTCGTTAGTACGTATTAGATAATAACGTTATACGTTAGTACGTAATAGGATATAACGTTATACGTTATCAGGTAATACTCAATAACGTTATACGTCATTACATAATAGTATATAACGTTATACGTCATTACGGATTAGTATATAACGTTATACGTTAGTACGTAATAGTATATAACGTTATACGTCATCTGGTGATACTATATAACGTTATACGTCATTACATAATAGTATATAACGTTATACGGCATTACGTAATAGTATATAACGTTATACGTTAGTACGTAATAGTATATAACGTTATACGTTATTACGTATTAGTATATAACGTTATACGTCTTTACGTAATAGTGCATAACGTTATACGTTAGTACGTAATAGTATATAACGTTATACGATATTACGTATTAGTATATAACGTTATACGATATTACGTATTAGTATATAACGTTACACGTTATTACGTAATAGTATACATCGTTATATGTCATTACGTATTAGTTTATAACGTTCTACGTTAGTACGTAATAGTATAAAGCGTTAGACGTTATTACGTAATAATATATAACGTTATACGTCATTACGTATTACTATATAACGTTATACGTCATCAGGTAATACTATATAACGTTACACGTTAGTACGTAATAGAATATAACGTTATACGTCATCAGGTAATACTATATAACGTTACATGTTAGTACGTAATAGAATATAACGTTATACGTTAGTACGTAATAGGATATAACGTTATACGTTATAAGGTAATACTCAATAACGTTATACGTCATTGCATAATAGTATATAACGTTATACGTCATTACGTATTAGTATATAACATTATACGTTAGTACGTAATAGTATATAACGTTATTCGTTAGTACGTATTAGTTTATAACGTTACACGTTTGTACGTAATAGTATATAACGTTATACGTCATTACGTATTAGTTTATAACGTTATACGTTAGTACGTAATAGTATATAGCGTTATACGTCATTGCGTTATAGTATATAACGTTATACGTCATCAGGTAATACTATATAACGTTACACGTTAGTACGTAATAGTATATAACGATATACGTTATTACGTATTAGTATATAACGTTATACGTTAGTACGTAATTGTATATAACGTTATACGTCATTACGTATTAGTTTATAATGTTATACGTTAGTACGTAATAGTATATAACGTTATACGACATCAGGTAATACTATATAACGTTACACGTTAGTACGTAATAGTGTATAACGATATACGTTATTACGTATTTGTATATAACGTTATACGTCATTACGTATTAGTTTATAACGTTACACGTTAGTACGTAATAGTATATGACGTTATACGTTAGTACGTAAGAGTATATAACGTTATACGTTATTACGTATTAGTATATAACGTTATACGTCATAGCTTAATAGTATATAACGTTATACGTTAGTACGTAATAGTATATAACGTTATACGTCATCTGGTAATACTATATAACGTTACACGTTAGTACGTAATAGTATATAACGTTACACGTTAGTACGTAATAGTGTATAACGATATACGTTATTACTTATTTGTATATAACGTTATACGTCATTACGTATTAGTTTATAACGTTACACGTTAGTACGTAATAGTATATAACGTTATACGTTAGTACGTAATAGGATATGACGTAATACGTCATTACGTAATACTATATAACGTTACACGTTAGTACGTAATAGTATATAACGTTATACGTTAGTACGTAATAGTATATAACGTTATACGTCATTACGTATTAGTATATAACGTTATACGTCATCAGGTAATACTATATAACGTTACACGTTAGTACGTAATAGAGTATAACGTTATACGTTAGTACGTAATAGTATATAACGTTATACGACATCAGGTAATACTATATAACGTTACACGTTAGTACGTAATAGTGTATAACGATATACGTTATTACGTATTAGTATATAACGTTATACGTCTTTACGTAATAGTGTATAACGCTATACGTTAGTACGTAATAGTATATAACGTTATACGTTAGTACGTAATAGTATATAACATTATACGTTATTACGTATTAGTATATAACGTTATACGTCTTTACGTAATAGTGCATAACGTTATACGTTAGTACGTAGTAGTATATAACGTTATACGATATTACGTATTAGTATATAACGTTATACGATATTACGTATTAGTATATAACGTTATACGTTATTACGTAATAGTATATATCGTTATATGTCATTACGTATTAGTTTATAACGTTCTACGTTAGTACGTAATAGTATAAAGCGTTATACGTTATTACGTAATAATATATAACGTTATACGTCATTACGTATTACTATATAACGTTATACGTCATCAGGTAATACTATATAACGTTACACGATAGCACGTAATAGTATATAACGTTATACGTTAGCACGTAATAGTATATAACGTTATACGTCATTACGGATTAGTATATAACGTTATACGTTAGTACGTAATAGTATATAACGTTATACGTCATCTGGTGATACTATATAACGTTACACGTTATTACGTAATAATATATAACGTTATACGTCATCAGGTAATACTATATAACGTTACACGTTAGTACGTAATAGTATATAACGATATACGTTATTACGTATTAGTATATAACGTTATACGTTAGTACGTAATAGTACATAACGTTATACGGCATCAGGTAATACTATATAACGTTACACGTTAGTACGTATTAGATAATATCGTTATACGTTAGTACGTAATAGGATATAACGTTATATGTTATAAGGTAATACTCAATAACGTTATACGTCATTACATAATAGTATATAACGTTATACGTCATTACGTAATAGTATATAACGTTATACGTTAGTACGTAATAGTATATAACGTTATACGATAGTACGTAATAGTATGTAACGTTACACGTTAGTACGTAATAGTATATAACGTTATACGTTAGTACGTAATAGGATATGACGTTATACGTCATTACGTAATACTATATAACGTAACACGTTAGTTCGTAATAGTATATATCGTTATACGTTAGTACGTAATAGTATATAACGTTATACGTCATTACGTATTAGTTTATAACGTTATACGTTAGTAGGTAATAGTATATAACGTTATACGTCATCTGGTAATACTATATAACGTTACTCGTTAGTACGTATTAGATAATAACGTTATACGTTAGTACGTAATAGGATATGACGTTATACGTTATCAGGTAATACTCAATAACGTTATACGTCATTACATAATAGTATATAACGTTATACGTCATTACGGATTAGTATATAACGTTATACGTCAGTACGTAATAGTATATAACGTTATACGTCATCTGGTAATACTATATAACGTTACTCGTTAGTACGTATTAGATAATAACGTTATACGTTAGTACGTAATAGGATATAACGTTATACGTTATCAGGTAATACTCAATAACGTTATACGTCATTACATAATAGTATATAACGTTATACGTCATTACGGATTAGTATATAACGTTATACGTTAGTACGTAATAGTATATAACGTTATACGTCATCTGGTGATACTATATAACGTTATACGTCATTACATAATAGTATATAACGTTATACGGCATTACGTAATAGTATATAACGTTATACGTTAGTACGTAATAGTATATAACGTTATACGTTATTACGTATTAGTATATAACGTTATACGTCTTTACGTAATAGTGCATAACGTTATACGTTAGTACGTAATAGTATATAACGTTATACGATATTACGTATTAGTATATAACGTTATACGATATTACGTATTAGTATATAACGTTACACGTTATTACGTAATAGTATACATCGTTATATGTCATTACGTATTAGTTTATAACGTTCTACGTTAGTACGTAATAGTATAAAGCGTTATACGTTATTACGTAATAATATATAACGTTATACGTCATTACGTATTACTATATAACGTTATACGTCATCAGGTAATACTATATAACGTTACACGTTAGTACGTAATAGAATATAACGTTATACGTCATCAGGTAATACTATATAACGTTACATGTTAGTACGTAATAGAATATAACGTTATACGTTAGTACGTAATAGGATATAACGTTATACGTTATAAGGTAATACTCAATAACGTTATACGTCATTGCATAATAGTATATAACGTTATACGTCATTACGTATTAGTATATAACATTATACGTTAGTACGTAATAGTATATAACGTTATTCGTTAGTACGTATTAGTTTATAACGTTACACGTTTGTACGTAATAGTATATAACGTTATACGTCATTACGTATTAGTTTATAACGTTATACGTTAGTACGTAATAGTATATAGCGTTATACGTCATTGCGTTATAGTATATAACGTTATACGTCATCAGGTAATACTATATAACGTTACACGTTAGTACGTAATAGTATATAACGATATACGTTATTACGTATTAGTATATAACGTTATACGTTAGTACGTAATTGTATATAACGTTATACGTCATTACGTATTAGTTTATAATGTTATACGTTAGTACGTAATAGTATATAACGTTATACGACATCAGGTAATACTATATAACGTTACACGTTAGTACGTAATAGTGTATAACGATATACGTTATTACGTATTTGTATATAACGTTATACGTCATTACGTATTAGTTTATAACGTTACACGTTAGTACGTAATAGTATATGACGTTATACGTTAGTACGTAAGAGTATATAACGTTATACGTTATTACGTATTAGTATATAACGTTATACGTCATAGCTTAATAGTATATAACGTTATACGTTAGTACGTAATAGTATATAACGTTATACGTCATCTGGTAATACTATATAACGTTACACGTTAGTACGTAATAGTATATAACGTTACACGTTAGTACGTAATAGTGTATAACGATATACGTTATTACTTATTTGTATATAACGTTATACGTCATTACGTATTAGTTTATAACGTTACACGTTAGTACGTAATAGTATATAACGTTATACGTTAGTACGTAATAGGATATGACGTAATACGTCATTACGTAATACTATATAACGTTACACGTTAGTACGTAATAGTATATAACGTTATACGTTAGTACGTAATAGTATATAACGTTATACGTCATTACGTATTAGTATATAACGTTATACGTCATCAGGTAATACTATATAACGTTACACGTTAGTACGTAATAGAGTATAACGTTATACGTTAGTACGTAATAGTATATAACGTTATACGACATCAGGTAATACTATATAACGTTACACGTTAGTACGTAATAGTGTATAACGATATACGTTATTACGTATTAGTATATAACGTTATACGTCTTTACGTAATAGTGTATAACGCTATACGTTAGTACGTAATAGTATATAACGTTATACGTTAGTACGTAATAGTATATAACATTATACGTTATTACGTATTAGTATATAACGTTATACGTCTTTACGTAATAGTGCATAACGTTATACGTTAGTACGTAGTAGTATATAACGTTATACGATATTACGTATTAGTATATAACGTTATACGATATTACGTATTAGTATATAACGTTACACGTTATTACGTAATAGTATATATCGTTATATGTCATTACGTATTAGTTTATAACGTTCTACGTTAGTACGTAATAGTATAAAGCGTTATACGTTATTACGTAATAATATATAACGTTATACGTCATTACGTATTACTATATAACGTTATACGTCATCAGGTAATACTATATAACGTTACACGATAGCACGTAATAGTATATAACGTTATACGTTAGCACGTAATAGTATATAACGTTATACGTCATTACGGATTAGTATATAACGTTATACGTTAGTACGTAATAGTATATAACGTTATACGTCATCTGGTGATACTATATAACGTTACACGTTATTACGTAATAATATATAACGTTATACGTCATCAGGTAATACTATATAACGTTACACGTTAGTACGTAATAGTATATAACGATATACGTTATTACGTATTAGTATATAACGTTATACGTTAGTACGTAATAGTACATAACGTTATACGGCATCAGGTAATACTATATAACGTTACACGTTAGTACGTATTAGATAATATCGTTATACGTTAGTACGTAATAGGATATAACGTTATACGTTATAAGGTAATACTCAATAACGTTATACGTCATTACATAATAGTATATAACGTTATACGTCATTACGTAATAGTATATAACGTTATACGTTAGTACGTAATAGTATATAACGTTATACGATAGTACGTAATAGTATGTAACGTTACACGTTAGTACGTAATAGTATATAACGTTATACGTTAGTACGTAATAGGATATGACGTTATACGTCATTACGTAATACTATATAACGTAACACGTTAGTTCGTAATAGTATATATCGTTATACGTTAGTACGTAATAGTATATAACGTTATACGTTATTGCGTATTAGTATATAACGTTATACGGCATCAGGTAATACTATATAACGTTACACGTTAGTACGTATTAGATAATAACGTTTTACGTTAGTACGTAATAGGATATAACGTTATACGTTATAAGGTAATACTCAATAACGTTATACGTTATTACATAATAGTATATAACGTTATACGTCATTACGTATTAGTATATAACGTTATACGTCATCAGGTAATACTATATAACGTTACACGTTAGTACGTAATAGAGTATAACGTTATACGTTAGTACGTAATAGGATATAACGTTATACGTCATTGCGTAATAGTATATAACGTTATACGTCATTGCGTAATAGTATATAACGTTATACGTCATTGCGTAATAGTATATAACGTTATACGTTAGTACGTAATAGTATATAACGTTATACGTCATCAGGTAATACTATATTACGTTACACGTTATTACGTAATAGTATATAACGTTATACGTCATCTGGTAATACTATATAACGTTACACGTTAGTACCCTAATAGTATATAACGTTACACGTTTGTACGTAATAGTGTATAACGATATACGTTATTACGTATTTGTATATAACGTTATACGTCATTACGTATTAGTTTATAACGTTACACGTTAGTACGTAATAGTATATAACGTTATACGTTAGTACGTAATAGGATATGACGTAATACGTCATTACGTAATACTATATAACTTTACACGTTAGTACGTAATAGTATATAACGTTATACGTTAGTACGTAATAGTATATAACGTTATACGTCATTACGTATTAGTATATAACGTTACACGTTAGTACGTAATAGAGTATAACGTTATACGTTAGTACGTAATAGTATATAACGTTATACGACATCAGGTAATACTATATAACGTTACACGTTAGTACGTAATAGTGTATAACGATATACGTTATTACGTATTAGTATATAACGTTATACGTCTTTACGTAATAGTGTATAACGTTATACGTTAGTACGTAATAGTATATAACGGTATACGTCATCAGGTAATACTATATAACGTTACACGTTAGTACGTAATAGAGTATAACGTTATGCGTTAGTACGTAATAGGATATAACGTTATACGTCATTGCGTAATAGTATATAACGTTATACGTCATTGCGTAATAGTATATAACGTTATACGTTAGTACGTAATAGTATATAACGTTATACGTCATCAGGTAATACTATATTACGTTACACGTTATTACGTAATAGTATATAACGTTATACGTCATCTGGTAATACTATATAACGTTACACGTTAGTACGTAATAGTATATAACGTTACACGTTAGTACGTAATAGTGTATAACGATATACGTTATTACGTATTTGTATATAACGTTATACGTAATTACGTATTAGTTTATAACGTTACACGTTAGTACGTAATAGTATATAACGTTATACGTTAGTACGTAATAGTATATAACGTTATACGTCATCTGGTAATACTATATAACGTTACACGTTAGTACGTAATAGTATATAACGTTACACGTTAGTACGTAATAGTGTATAACGATATACGTTATTATGTATTTGTATATAACGTTATACGTCATTACGTATCAGTTTATAACGTTACACGTTAGTACGTAATAGTATATAACGTTATACGTTAGTACGTAATAGGATATGACGTTATACGCTAGTACGTAATAGTATATAACGTTATACGTCATCTGGTATTACTATATAACGTTATACGTCATCAGGTAATGCTATATAACGTTACACGTTAGTACGTAATAGAATATAACGTTATACGTTAGTACGTAATAGGATATAACGTTATACGTTATAAGGTAATACTCAATAACGTTATACGTCATTTCAGAATAGTATATAACGTTATACGTCATTACGTATTAGTATATAACATTATACGTTAGTACGTAATAGTATATAACGTTATTCGTTAGTACGTATTAGTTTATAACGTTATACGTTAGTACGTAATAGTACATAACGTTATACGTCATTACGTATTAGTTTGTAACGTTATACGTTAGTACGTAATAGTATATAGCGTTATACGTCATTGCGTAATAGTATATAACGTTATACGTCATTGCGTAATAGTATATAACGTTATACGTTAGTACGTTATTGTATATAACGTTATACGTCATCAGGTAATACTATATTACGTTACACGTTATTACGTAATAATATATAACGTTATACGTCATCAGGTAATACTATATAACGTTACACGTTAGTACGTAATAGTATATAACGATATACGTTATTACGTATTAGTATATAACGTTATACGTTGTACGGATTAGTATATAACGTTATACGTCATTACATACTAGTATATAACGTTATGCGTCATTGCATAATAGTATATAACGTTATACGTCATTACGTATTAGTATATAACATTATACGTTAGTACGTAATAGTATATAACGTTATTCGTTAGTACGTATTAGTTTATAACGTTATACGTTAGTACGTAATAGTACATAACGTTATACGTTAGTACGTAATAGTATATAACGTTACACGTTAGCACGTAATAGTATATAACGTTATACGTTAGCACGTTATAGTATATAACGTTATACGATAGTACGTAATAGTATATAACGTTACACGTCATTACGTATTAGTTTATAACGTTATACGTTAGTACGTAATAGTATATAACGTTATACGGCATCAGGTAATACTATATAACGTTACACGTTAGTACGTATTAGGTAATAACGTTATACGTTAGTACGTAATAGGATATAACGTTATACGTTATAAGGTAATACTCAATAACGTTATACGTCATTACATAATAGTATATAACGTTATACGTCATTACGTAGTAGTGTATAACGTTATACGTTGGTACGTAATAGTATATAACGTTAAACGATATTACGTATTATTATATAACGTTATACGATATTACGTATTATTATATTACGTTACACGTTATTACGTAATAGTGTATACCGTTATACGTCATTACGTATTAGTTTATAACGTTCTACGTTAGTACGTAATAGTATATAGCGTTATACGTTATTACGTAATAATATATAACGTTATACGTCATTGCGTATTAGTATATAACGTTATACGTCATCAGGTAATACTATATAACGTTACACGTTAGTACGTAATAGAGTATAACGTTACACGTTAGTACGTAATAGTATATAACGTTATACGTCATCTGGTAATACTATATAACGTTACACGTTAGTACGAATTAGATAATAACGTTATACGTTAGTACGTAATAAGATATAACGTTATACGTTATCAGGTAATACTGAATAACGTTATACGTCATTAAATAATAGTATATAACGTTATACGTCATTACGAAATAGTATATAAAGTTATACGTTAGTACGTAATAGTATACAACGTTATACGTCATCTGGTAATACTATATAACCTTATACGTCATTACATAATAGTATATAACGTTATACGTCATTACGTAATAGTATATAACGTTATACGTTAGTACGTAATAGTATATAACGTTATACGTTATTACGTATTAGTATATAACGTTATACGTCTTTACGTAATAGTGTATAACGTTATACGTTAGTACGTAATAGTATATAACGTTATACGATATTATGTATTAGTATATAACGTTATACGATGTTACTTATTAGTATATAACGTTACACGTTATTACGTAATAGAATATATCGTTATACGTCATTACGTATTAGTTTATAACGTTATACGTTAGTACGTAATAGTATATAACGTTATACGTCATCAGGTAAGACTATATAACGTTACACGTTAGTACGTAATAGAATATAACGTTATACGTTAGCACGTAATAGTATATAACGTTATACGATAGTACGTATTAGTTTATAACGTTATACGTTAGTACGCAATAGTATATAACGTTATACGTCATTACGTATTAGTTTATATCGTTATACGTTAGTACGTAATAGTATATAACGTTATACGGCATCAGGTAATACTATATAACGTTACACGTTAGTACGTATTAGATAATATCGTTATACGTTAGTACGTAATAGCATATAACGTTATACGTTATAATGTAATACTCAATAACGTTATACGATAGTACGTAATAGTATATAACGTTACACGTTAGTACGTAATAGTATATAACGTTATACGTTAGTACGTAATAGGATATGACGTTATACGTCATTACGTAATACTATATAACGTAACACGTTATTTCGTATTAGTATATATCGTTATACGTTAGTACGAAATAGTATATAACGTTATACGTTATTGCGTATTAGTATATAACGTTATACGGCATCAGGTAATACTATATAACGTTACACGTTAGTACGTATTAGATAATAACGTTTTACGTTAGTACGTAATAGGATATAACGTTATACGTTATAAGGTAATACTCAATAACGTTATACGTCATTACATAATAGTATATAACGTTATACGTCATTACGTATTAGTATATAACGTTATACGTCATCAGGTAATACTATATAACGTTACATGTTAGTACGTAATAGAGTATAACGTTATACGTTAGTACGTAATAGGATATAACGTTATACGTCATTGCGTAATAGTATATAACGTTATACGTCATTGCGTAATAGTATATAACGTTATACGTTAGTACGTAATAGTATATAACGTTATACGTCATCAGGTAATACTATATTACGTTACACGTTATTACGTAACAGTATATAACGTTATACGTCATCTGGTAATACTATATAACGTTACACGTTAGTACGTAATAGTATATAACGTTATACGTTAGTACGTAATAGTGTATAACGGTATACGTTATTACGTATTTGTATATAACGTTATACGTCATTACGTATTAGCTTATAACGTTACACGTTAGTACGTAATAGTATATAACGTTATACGTTAGTACGTAATAGTATATAACGTTATACGTTATTACGTATTAGTATATAACGTTATACGGCACCAGGTAATACTATATAACGTTACACGTTAGTACGTATTAGATAATAACGTTATACGTTAGTACGTAATAGGATATAACATTATACGTTATAAGGTAATACTCAATACCGTTATACGTCATTACATAATAGTATATAACGTTATACGTCATTACGTATTAGTATATAACGTTATACGTCATCAGGTAATACTATATAACTTTACACGTTAGTACGTAATAGAGTATAACGTTATACGTTAGTACGTAATAGGATATAACGTTATACGTCATTGCGTGATAGTATATAACGTTATACGTTAGTACGTAATAGTATATAACGTTATACGTCATCTGGTAATACTATATAACGTTACACGTTAGTACGTAATAGTATATAACGTTACACGTTAGTACGTAATAGTGTATAACGATATACGTTATTACTTATTTGTATATAACGTTATACATCATTACGTATTAGTTTATAACGTTACACGTTAGTACGTAATAGTATATAACGTTATACGTTAGTACGTAATAGGATATGACGTTATACGTTAGTACGTAATAGTATATAACGTTATACGTCATCAGGTAATACTATACAACGTTACACGTTAGCACGTAATAGTATATAACGTTATACGTTAGCACGTAATAGTATATAACGTTATACGTTAGTACGTATTAGTTTATAACGTTATACGTTAGTACGTAATAGTATATAACGTTATACGTCATTACGTAATAGTATATAACGTTATACGGCATCAGGTAATACTATATAACGTTACACGTTAGTACGTATTAGATAATATCGTTATACGTTAGTACGTAATAGGATATAACGTTATACGTTGTAAGGTAATACTCAATAACGTTATACGTCATTACATAATAGTATATAACGTTATACGTCATTACGCAATAGTATATAACGTTATACGTTAGTACGTAATAGTATATAACGTTATACGATAGTACGTAATAGTATATAACGTTACACGTTAGTACGTAATAGTATATAACGTTATACGTTAGTACGTAATAGGATATGACGTTATACGTCATTACGTAATACTATATAACGTTATACGTCATTGCGTAATAGTATATAACGTTATACGTTAGTACGTTATTGTATACAACGTTATGCGTCATCAGGTAATACTACATTACGTTACACGTTATTACGTAATAATATATAACGTTATACGTCATCAGGTAATACTATATAACGTTACACGTTAGTACGTAATAGTATATAACGATATAAGTTATTACGTATCAGTATATAACGTTATACGTTGTACGGATTAGTATATAACGTTATACGGCATTACATACTAGTATATAACGTTATACGTCATTGCATAATAGTATATAACGTTATACGTCATTACGTATTAGTATATAACATTATACGTTAGTACGTAATAGTATATAACGTTATTCGTTAGTACGTATTAGTTTATAACGTTATACGTTAGTACGTAATAGTACATAACGTCATACGTTAGTACGTAATAGTATATAACGTTACACGTTAGCACGTAATAGTATATAACGTTATACGTTAGCACGTAATAGTATATAACGTTATACGATAGTACGTAATAGTATATAACGTTATACGTCATTACGTATTAGTTTATAACGTTATACGTTAGTACGTAATAGTATATAACGTTATACGGCATCAGGTAATACTATATAACGTTACACGTTAGTACGTATTAGGTAATAACGTTATACGTTAGTACGTAATAGGATATAACGTTATACGTTATAAGGTAATACTCAATAACGTTATACGTCATTACATAATAGTATATAACGTTATACGTCATTACGTAGTAGTGTATAACGTTATACGTTGGTACGTAATAGTATATAACGTTATACGTCAGCAGGTAATACTATATAACGTTACACGTTAGTACGTAATAGCATATAACGTTATACGTTAGTACGTAATAGGATATGACGTTATACGTCATTACGTAATACTATATAACGTAACACGTAGGTTCGTAATAGTATATATCGTTATACGTTAGTACGAAATAGTATATAACGTTATACGTTATTGCGTATTAGTATATAACGTTATACGGCATCAGGTAATACTATATAACGTTACACGTTAGTACGTAATAGAGTATAACGTTATACGTTAGTACGTAATAGTATATAACGTTATACGTTATTACGTATTAGTATATAACGTTATACGTCTTTACGTAATAGTGTATAACGTTATACGTTAGTACGTAATAGTATATAATGCTATACGATATTACGTATTAGTATATAACGTTATACGATGTTACTTATTAGTATATAACGTTACACGTTAGTACGTATTAGATAATATCGTTATACGTTAGTACGTAATAGGATATAACGTTATACGTTATAATGTAATACTCAATAACGTTATACGATAGTACGTAATAGTATATAACGTTACACGTTAGTACGTAATAGCATATAACGTTATACGTTAGTACGTAATAGGATATGACGTTATACGTCATTACGTAATACTATATAACGTAACACGTAGGTTCGTAATAGTATATATCGTTATACGTTAGTACGAAATAGTATATAACGTTATACGTTATTGCGTATTAGTATATAACGTTATACGGCATCAGGTAATACTATATAACGTTACACGTTAGTACGTATTAGATAATAACGTTTTACGTTAGTACGTAATAGGATATAACGTTATACGTTATAAGGTAATACTCAATAACGTTATACGTCATTACATAATAGTATATAACGTTATACGTCATTACGTATTAGTATATAACGTTATACGTCATCAGGTAATACTATATAACGTTACATGTTAGTACGTTATAGAGTA
This sequence comes from Bombus pascuorum, assembly GCF_905332965.1. NCBI lineage: Eukaryota > Metazoa > Arthropoda > Insecta > Hymenoptera > Apidae > Bombus > Bombus pascuorum. The sequence continues at coordinate 381,393 of NW_026869749.1, read as the reverse complement.
TAACGTTATACGTTAGTACGTAATAGGATATAACGTTATACGTCATTGCGTAATAGTATATAACGTTATACGTCATTGCGTAATAGTATATAACGTTATACGTTAGTACGTAATAGTATATAACGTTATACGTCATCAGGTAATACTATATTACGTTACACGTTATTACGTAACAGTATATAACGTTATACGTCATCTGGTAATACTATATAACGTTACACGTTAGTACGTAATAGTATATAACGTTATACGTTAGTACGTAATAGTGTATAACGATATACGTTATTACGTATTTGTATATAACGTTATACGTCATTACGTATTAGCTTATAACGTTACACGTTAGTACGTAATAGTATATAACGTTATACGTTAGTACGTAATAGTATATAACGTTATACGTTATTACGTATTAGTATATAACGTTATACGGCACCAGGTAATACTATATAACGTTACACGTTAGTACGTATTAGATAATAACGTTATACGTTAGTACGTAATAGGATATAACATTATACGTTATAAGGTAATACTCAATAACGTTATACGTCATTACATAATAGTATATAACGTTATACGTCATTACGTATTAGTATATAACGTTATACGTCATCAGGTAATGCTATATAACTTTACACGTTAGTACGTAATAGAGTATAACGTTATACGTTAGTACGTAATAGGATATAACGTTATACGTCATTGCGTGATAGTATATAACGTTATACGTTAGTACGTAATAGTATATAACGTTATACGTCATCTGGTAATACTATATAACGTTACACGTTAGTACGTAATAGTATATAACGTTACACGTTAGTACGTAATAGTGTATAACGATATACGTTATTACGTATTTGTATATAACGTTATACATCATTACGTATTAGTTTATAACGTTACACGTTAGTACGTAATAGTATATAACGTTATACGTTAGTACGTAATAGGATATGACGTTATACGTTAGTACGTAATAGTATATAACGTTATACGTCATCAGGTAATACTATACAACGTTACACGTTAGCACGTAATAGTATATAACGTTATACGTTAGCACGTAATAGTATATAACGTTATACGTTAGTACGTATTAGTTTATAACGTTATACGTTAGTACGTAATAGTATATAACGATATACGTTATTACGTATTAGTATATAACGTTATACGTCTTTACGTAATAGTGTATAACGTTATACGTTAGTACGTAATAGTATATAACGTTATACGATATTACGTATTAGTATATAACGTTATACGCCTTTACGTAATAGTGTATAACGTTATTCGTAAGTACGTAATAGTATATAACGTTATACGATATTACGTATTAGTATATAACGTTATACGATATTACGTATTAGTATATAACGTTACACGTTATTACGTAATAGTATATAACGTTATACGTCATTGCGTATTAGTATATAACGTTATACGATGGTGCGTAATAGTATATAACGTTAAACGATATTACGTATTATTATATAACGTTATACGATATTACGTATTATTATATTACGTTACACGTTATTACGTAATAGTATATACCGTTATACGTTATTAGGTATTAGTATATAACGTTATACGTCTTTACGTAATAGTGTATAACGTTATACGTTAGTACGTAATAGTATATAACGTTATACGATATTACGTATTAGTATATAACGTTATACGTCATCAGGTAATACTATATAACGTTACACGGTAGTACGTAATAGAGTATAACGTTATACGTTAGTACGTAATAGTATATAACGTTACACGTTAGTACGTAATAGTGTATAACGATATACGTTATTACGTATTTGTATATAACGTTATACGTCATTACGTATTAGTTTATAACGTTACACGTTAGTACGTAATAGTATATAACGTTATACGTTAGTACGTAATAGTATATAACGTTATACGTTATTACGTATTAGTTTATAACCTTACACCTTAGTACGTAATAGTATATAACGTTATACGTCATTACGTATTAGTATATAACGTTAAACGTCATCAGGTAATACTATATAACGTTACACGTTAGTACGTAATAGAGTATAACGTTATAAGTTAGTACGTAATAGGATATAACGTTATACGTCATTGCGTAATAGTATATAACGTTATACGGCATTGCGTAATAGTATATAACGTTATACGTTAGTACGGAATAGTATATAACGTTTTACGTCATCAGGTAATACTATATTACGTTACACGTTATTACGTAATAGTATATAACGTTATACGTTATCTGGTAATACTATATAACGTTACACGTTAGTACGTAATAGTATATAATGTTACACGTTAGTACGTAATAGTGTATAACGATATACGTTTTTACGTATTTGTATATAACGTTATACGTCATTACGTATTAGTTTATAACCTTACACGTTAGTACGTAATAGTATATAACGTTATACGTTAGTACGTAATAGTATATAACGTTATACGTTATTACGTATTAGTATATAACGTTATACGGCTTCAGGTAATACTATATAACGTTACACTTTAGTACGTATTAGATAATAACGTTATACGTTAGTACGTAATAGGATATAACGTTATACGTTATAAGGTAATACTCAATAACGTTATACGTCATTACATAATAGTATGTAACGTTATACGTCATTACGTATTAGTATATAACGTTATACGTCATCAGGTAATACTATATAACGTTACACGTTAGTACGTAATAGAGTATAACGTTATACGTTAGTACGTAATAGGATATGACGTTATACGTCATTACGTAATACTATATAACGTTACACGATAGTACGTAATAGTATATAACGATATACGTTATTACGTATTAGTATATAACGTTATACGTCTTTACTTAATAGTGTATAACGTTATACGTTAGTACGTAATAGTATATAACGTTATACGATATTACGTATTAGTATATAACGTTATACGCCTTTACGTAATAGTGTATAACGTTATTCGTAAGTACGTAATAGTATATAACGTTATACGATATTACGTATTAGTATATAACGTTATACGATATTACGTATTAGTATATAACGTTACACGTTATTACGTAATAGTATATAACGTTATACGTCATTGCGTATTAGTATATAACGTTATACGATGGTGCGTAATAGTATATAACGTTAAACGATATTACGTATTATTATATAACGTTATACGATATTACGTATTATTATATTACGTTACACGTTATTACGTAATAGTATATACCGTTATACGTTATTAGGTATTAGTATATAACGTTATACGTATTTACGTAATAGTGTATAACGTTATACGTTAGAACGTAATAGTATATAACGTTATACGATATTACGTATTAGTATATAACGTTATACGTCATCAGGTAATACTATATAACGTTACACGGTAGTACGTAATAGAGTATAACGTTATACGTTAGTACGTAATAGTATATAATGTTACACGTTAGTACGTAATAGTGTATAACGATATACGTTTTTACGTATTTGTATATAACGTTATACGTCATTACGTATTAGTTTATAACCTTACACGTTAGTACGTAATAGTATATAACGTTATACGTTAGTACGTAATAGTATATAACGTTATACGTTATTACGTATTAGTATATAACGTTATACGGCTTCAGGTAATACTATATAACGTTACACTTTAGTACGTATTAGATAATAACGTTATACGTTAGTACGTAATAGGATATAACGTTATACGTTATAAGGTAATACTCAATAACGTTATACGTCATTACATAATAGTATGTAACGTTATACGTTATTACGTATTAGTATATAACGTTATACGTCATCAGGTAATACTATATAACGTTACACGTTAGTACGTAATAGAGTATAACGTTATACGTTAGTACGTAATAGGATATGACGTTATACGTCATTACGTAATACTATATAACGTTACACGTTAGTACGTAATAGTATATAACGATATACGTTATTACGTATTAGTATATAACGTTATACGTCTTTACGTAATAGTGTATAACGTTATACGTTAGTACGTAATAGTATATAACGTTATACGATATTACGTATTAGTATATAACGTTATACGCCTTTACGTAATAGTGTATAACGTTATTCGTAAGTACGTAATAGTATATAACGTTATACGATATTACGTATTAGTATATAACGTTATACGATATTACGTATTAGTATATAACGTTACACGTTATTACGTAATAGTATATAACGTTATACGTCATTGCGTATTAGTATATAACGTTATACGATGGTGCGTAATAGTATATAACGTTAAACGATATTACGTATTATTATATAACGTTATACGATATTACGTATTATTATATTACGTTACACGTTATTACGTAATAGTATATACCGTTATACGTTATTAGGTATTAGTATATAACGTTATACGTCTTTACGTAATAGTGTATAACGTTATACGTTAGAACGTAATAGTATATAACGTTATACGATATTACGTATTAGTATATAACGTTATACGTCATCAGGTAATACTATATAACGTTACACGGTAGTACGTAATAGAGTATAACGTTATACGTTAGTACGTAATAGTATATAACGTTACACGTTAGTACGTAATAGTGTATAACGATATACGTTATTACGTATTTGTATATAACGTTATACGTCATTACGTATTAGTTTATAACGTTACACGTTAGTACGTAATAGTATATAACGTTATACGTTAGTACGTAATAGTATATAACGTTATACGTTATTACGTATTAGTTTATAACCTTACACCTTAGTACGTAATAGTATATAACGTTATACGTCATTACGTATTAGTTTATAACGTTATACGTTAGTACGTAATAGTATATAACGTTATACGGCATCAGGTAATACTATATAACGTTACACGTTAGTACGTAATAGTATATAACGTTACACGTTAGTACGTCATAGTGTATAACGATATACGTTATTACGTATTTGTATATAACGTTATACGTCATTACGTATTAGTTTATAACGTTACACGTTAGTACGTAATAGTATATAACGTTATACGTTAGTACGTAATAGTATATAACGTTATACGTTATTACGTATTAGTATATAACGTTATACGGCATCAGGTAATACTATATAACGTTACACGTTAGTACGTATTAGATAATAACGTTTTACGTTAGTACGTAATAGGATATAACGTTATACGTTATAAGGTAATACTCAATAACGTTATACGTCATTACATAATAGTATATAACGTTATACGTCATTACGTATTAGTATATAACGTTATACGTCATCAGGTAATACTATATAACGTTACACGTTAGTACGTAATAGAGTATAACGTTATACGTTAGTACGTAATAGTGTATAACGTTATACGTCATTACGTAATAGTATATAACGTTATACGTCATTGCTTAATAGTATATAACGTTACACGTTAGTACGTAATAGTATATAACGTTACACGTTAGTACGTCATAGTGTATAACGATATACGTTATTACGTATTTGTATATAACGTTATACGTCATTACGTATTAGTTTATAACGTTACACGTTAGTACGTAATAGTATATAACGTTATACGTTAGTACGTAATAGTATATAACGTTATACGTTATTACGTATTAGTATATAACGTTATACGGCATCAGGTAATACTATATAACGTTACACGTTAGTACGTATTAGATAATAACGTTTTACGTTAGTACGTAATAGAATATAACGTTATACGTTATAAGGTAATACTCAATAACGTTATACGTCATTACATAATAGTATATAACGTTATACGTCATTACGTATTAGTATATAACGTTATACGTCTTTACGTAATAGTGTATAACGTTATACGTTAGTACGTAATAGTATATAACGTTATACGATATTACGTATTAGTATATAACGTTATACGTCATCAGGTAATACTATATAACGTTACACGTTAGTACGTAATAGAGTATAACGTTATACGTTAGTACGTAATAGGATATAACGTTATACGTCATTGCGTATAAGTATAAAACGTCATACGTCATCAGGTAATGCTATATAACGTTACACGTTAGTACGTAATAGAGTATAACGTTATACGTTAGTACGTAATAGTATATAACGTTATACGTCATCTGGTAATACTATATAACGTTACACGTTAGTACGTATTAGATAATAACGTTATACGTTAGTACGTAATAGGATATAACGTTATACGTTATCAGGTAATACTCAATAACGTTATACGTCATTACATAATAGTATATAACGTTATACGTCATTACGTAATAGTATATAACTTTATACGTTAGTACGTAATAGTATATAACGTTATACGTCATTGCGTAATAGTATATAACGTTATACGTCATTGCGTAATAGTATATAACGTTATACGTTAGTACGTATTAGTTTATAACGTTATACGTTAGTACGTAATAGTATATAACGTTATACGTCATTACGTATTAGTATATAACGTTATACGTTAGTACGTAATAGTATATAACGTTATACGTCATTACGTATTAGTTTATAACGTTATACGTTAGTACGTAATAGTATATAACGTTATACGTCATCAGGTAATACTATACAACGTTACACGTTAGCACGTAATAGAGTATAACGTTATAAGTTAGTACGTAATAGGATATAACGTTATACGTCATTGCGTAATAGTATATAACGTTATACGGCATTGCGTAATAGTTTATAACGTTACACGTTAGTACGTAATAGTATATAACGTTATACGTTAGTACGTAATAGTATATAACGTTATACGTTATTACGTATTAGTATATAACGTTATACGGCATCAGGTAATACTATATAACGTTACACGTTAGTACGTATTAGATAATAACGTTTTACGTTAGTACGTAATAGGATATAACGTTATACGTTATAAGGTAATACTCAATAACGTTATACGTCATTACATAATAGTATATAACGTTATACGTCATTACGTATTAGTATATAACGTTATACGTCATCAGGTAATACTATATAACGTTACACGTTAGTACGTAATAGAGTATAACGTTATACGTTAGTACGTAATAGGATATAACGTTATACGTCATTGCGTAATAGTATATAACGTTACACGGCTTCAGGTAATACTATATAACGTTACACTTTAGTACGTATTAGATAATAACGTTATACGTTAGTACGTAATAGGATATAACGTTATACGTTATAAGGTAATACTCAATAACGTTATACGTCATTACATAATAGTATGTAACGTTATACGTTATTACGTATTAGTATATAACGTTATACGTCATCAGGTAATACTATATAACGTTACACGTTAGTACGTAATAGAGTATAACGTTATACGTTAGTACGTAATAGGATATGACGTTATACGTCATTACGTAATACTATATAACGTTACACGTTAGTACGTAATAGTATATAACGATATACGTTATTACGTATTAGTATATAACGTTATACGTCTTTACGTAATAGTGTATAACGTTATACGTTAGTACGTAATAGTATATAACGTTATACGATATTACGTATTAGTATATAACGTTATACGCCTTTACGTAATAGTGTATAACGTTATTCGTAAGTACGTAATAGTATATAACGTTATACGATATTACGTATTAGTATATAACGTTATACGATATTACGTATTAGTATATAACGTTACACGTTATTACGTAATACTATATAACGTTATACGTCATTGCGTATTAGTATATAACGTTATACGATGGTGCGTAATAGTATATAACGTTAAACGATATTACGTATTATTATATAACGTTATACGATATTACGTATTATTATATTACGTTACACGTTATTACGTAATAGTATATACCGTTATACGTTATTAGGTATTAGTATATAACGTTATACGTCTTTACGTAATAGTGTATAACGTTATACGTTAGAACGTAATAGTATATAACGTTATACGATATTACGTATTAGTATATAACGTTATACGTCATCAGGTAATACTATATAACGTTACACGGTAGTACGTAATAGAGTATAACGTTATACGTTAGTACGTAATAGTATATAACGTTACACGTTAGTACGTAATAGTGTATAACGATATACGTTATTACGTATTTGTATATAACGTTATACGTCATTACGTATTAGTTTATAACGTTACACGTTAGTACGTAATAGTATATAACGTTATACGTTAGTACGTAATAGTATATAACGTTATACGTTATTACGTATTAGTTTATAACCTTACACCTTAGTACGTAATAGTATATAACGTTATACGTCATTACGTATTAGTTTATAACGTTATACGTTAGTACGTAATAGTATATAACGTTATACGGCATCAGGTAATACTATATAACGTTACACGTTAGTACGTAATAGTATATAACGTTACACGTTAGTACGTCATAGTGTATAACGATATACGTTATTACGTATTTGTATATAACGTTATACGTCATTACGTATTAGTTTATAACGTTACACGTTAGTACGTAATAGTATATAACGTTATGCGTTAGTACGTAATAGTATATAACGTTATACGTTATTACGTATTAGTATATAACGTTATACGGCATCAGGTAATACTATATAACGTTACACGTTAGTACGTATTAGATAATAACGTTTTACGTTAGTACGTAATAGGATATAACGTTATACGTTATAAGGTAATACTCAATAACGTTATACGTCATTACATAATAGTATATAACGTTATACGTCATTACGTATTAGTATATAACGTTATACGTCATCAGGTAATACTATATAACGTTACACGTTAGTACGTAATAGAGTATAACGTTATACGTTAGTACGTAATAGTGTATAACGTTATACGTCATTACGTAATAGTATATAACGTTATACGTCATTGCTTAATAGTATATAACGTTACACGTTAGTACGTAATAGTATATAACGTTACACGTTAGTACGTCATAGTGTATAACGATATACGTTATTACGTATTTGTATATAACGTTATACGTCATTACGTATTAGTTTATAACGTTACACGTTAGTACGTAATAGTATATAACGTTATACGTTAGTACGTAATAGTATATAACGTTATACGTTATTACGTATTAGTATATAACGTTATACGGCATCAGGTAATACTATATAACGTTACACGTTAGTACGTATTAGATAATAACGTTTTACGTTAGTACGTAATAGAATATAACGTTATACGTTATAAGGTAATACTCAATAACGTTATACGTCATTACATAATAGTATATAACGTTATACGTCATTACGTATTAGTATATAACGTTATACGTCTTTACGTAATAGTGTATAACGTTATACGTTAGTACGTAATAGTATATAACGTTATACGATATTACGTATTAGTATATAACGTTATACGTCATCAGGTAATACTATATAACGTTACACGTTAGTACGTAATAGAGTATAACGTTATACGTTAGTACGTAATAGGATATAACGTTATACGTCATTGCGTATAAGTATAAAACGTCATACGTCATCAGGTAATGCTATATAACGTTACACGTTAGTACGTAATAGAGTATAACGTTATACGTTAGTACGTAATAGTATATAACGTTATACGTCATCTGGTAATACTATATAACGTTACACGTTAGTACGTATTAGATAATAACGTTATACGTTAGTACGTAATAGGATATAACGTTATACGTTATCAGGTAATACTCAATAACGTTATACGTCATTACATAATAGTATATAACGTTATACGTCATTACGTAATAGTATATAACTTTATACGTTAGTACGTAATAGTATATAACGTTATACGTCATTGCGTAATAGTATATAACGTTATACGTCATTGCGTAATAGTATATAACGTTATACGTTAGTACGTATTAGTTTATAACGTTATACGTTAGTACGTAATAGTATATAACGTTATACGTCATTACGTATTAGTATATAACGTTATACGTTAGTACGTAATAGTATATAACGTTATACGTCATTACGTATTAGTTTATAACGTTATACGTTAGTACGTAATAGTATATAACGTTATACGTCATCAGGTAATACTATACAACGTTACACGTTAGCACGTAATAGAGTATAACGTTATAAGTTAGTACGTAATAGGATATAACGTTATACGTCATTGCGTAATAGTATATAACGTTATACGGCATTGCGTAATAGTTTATAACGTTACACGTTAGTACGTAATAGTATATAACGTTATACGTTAGTACGTAATAGTATATAACGTTATACGTTATTACGTATTAGTATATAACGTTATACGGCATCAGGTAATACTATATAACGTTACACGTTAGTACGTATTAGATAATAACGTTTTACGTTAGTACGTAATAGGATATAACGTTATACGTTATAAGGTAATACTCAATAACGTTATACGTCATTACATAATAGTATATAACGTTATACGTCATTACGTATTAGTATATAACGTTATACGTCATCAGGTAATACTATATAACGTTACACGTTAGTACGTAATAGAGTATAACGTTATACGTTAGTACGTAATAGGATATAACGTTATACGTCATTGCGTAATAGTATATAACGTTATACGTCATTGCGTAATAGTATATAACGTTATAAGTTAGTACGGAATAGTATATAACGTTATACGTCATCAGGTAATACTATATTACGTTACACGTTATTACGTAATAGTATATAACGTTATACGTCATCTGGTAATACTATATAACGTTACACGTTAGTACGTAATAGTATATAATGTTACACGTTAGTACGTAATAGTGTATAACGATATACGTTTTTACGTATTTGTATATAACGTTATACGTCATTACGTATTAGTATATAACGTTATACGTCATCAGGTAATACTATATAACGTTACACGTTAGTACGTAATAGAGTATAACGTTATACGTTAGTACGTAATAGGATATGACGTTATACGTCATTACGTAATACTATATAACGTTACACGTTAGTACGTAATAGTATATAACGATATACGTTATTACGTATTAGTATATAACGTTATACGTCTTTACGTAATAGTGTATAACGTTATACGTTAGTACGTAATAGTATATAACGTTATACGATATTACGTATTAGTATATAACGTTATACGCCTTTACGTAATAGTGTATAACGTTATACGTTAGTACGTAATAGTATATAACGTTATACGATATTACGTATTAGTATATAACGTTATACGATATTACGTATTAGTATATAACGTTACACGTTATTACGTAATAGTATATAACGTTATACGTCATTGCGTATTAGTATATAACGTTATACGTCATCAGGTAATACTATATAACGTTACACGGTAGTACGTAATAGAGTATAACGTTATACGTTAGTACGTAATAGTATATAACGTTATACGTCATCAGGTAATACTATATAACGTTACACGTTAGTACGTAATAGTATATAACGATATACGTTATTACGTATTAGTATATAACGTTATACGTTGTACGTATTAGTATATATCGTTATACGTCATTACATACTAGGATATAACGTTATACGTCATTGCGTAATAGTATATAACGTTATACGCTAGTACGTAATTGTATATAACGTTATACGACATTACGTATTAGTTTATAACGTTATACGTTAGTACGTAATAGTATATAACGTTACACGTTAGCACGTAACAGTATATAACGTTATACGTTAGCACGTAATAGTATATAACGTTATACGTTAGTACGTAATAGTATATAACGTTATACGTCATTACGTATTAGTTTATAACGTTATACGTTAGTACGTAATAGTATATAACGTTATACAGCATCAGGTAATACTATATAACGTTACACGTTAGTACGTATTAGATAATAACGTTATATGTTAGTACGTAATAGGATATAACGTTATACGTTATAAGGTAATACTCAATAACGTTATATGTCATTACATAATAGTATATAACGTTATACGTCATTACGTAATAGTGTATAACGTTATACGATGGTACGTAATAGTATATAACGTTAAACGATATTACGTATTATTATATAACGTTATACGATATTACGTATTATTATATTACGTTACACGTTATTACGTAATAGTATATACCGTTATACGTTATTACGTATTAGTATATAACGTTATACGTCTTTACGTAATAGTGTATAACGTTATACGTTAGTACGTAATAGTATATAACGTTATACGATATTACGTATTAGTATATAACGTTATACGTCATCAGGTAATACTATATAACGTTACACTGTAGTACGTAATAGAGTATAACGTTATACGTTAGTACGTAATAGTATATAACGTTACACGTTAGTACGTAATAGTGTATAACGATATACGTTATTACGTATTTGTATATAACGTTATACGTCATTACGTATTAGTTTATAACGTTACACGTTAGTATGTAATAGTATATAACGTTATACGTTAGTACGTAATAGTATATAACGTTATACGTTATTACGTATTAGTTTATAACCTTACACCTTAGTACGTAATAGTATATAACGTTATACGTCATTACGTATTAGTATATAACGTTATACGTCATCAGGTAATACTATATAACGTTACACGTTAGTACGTAATAGAGTATAACGTTATAAGTTAGTACGTAATAGGATATAACGTTATACGTCATTGCGTAATAGTATATAACGTTATACGTCATTGCGTAATAGTATATAACGTTATACGTTAGTACGGAATAGTATATAACGTTATACGTCATCAGGTAATACTATATTACGTTACACGTTATTACGTAATAGTATATAACGTTATACGTCATCTGGTAATACTATATAACGTTACACGTTAGTACGTAATAGTATATAATGTTACACGTTAGTACGTAATAGTGTATAACGATATACGTTTTTACGTATCTGTATATAACGTTATACGTCATTACGTATTAGTTTATAACCTTACACGATAGTACGTAATAGTATATAACGTTATACGTTAGTACGTAATAGTATATAACGTTATACGTTATTACGTATTAGTATATAACGTTATACGGCTTCAGGTAATACTATATAAAGTTACACGTTAGTACGTATTAGATAATAACGTTATACGTTAGTACGTAATAGGATATAACGTTATACGTTATAAGGTAATACTCAATAACGTTATACGTCATTACATAATAGTATATAACGTTATACGTCATTACGTTTTAGAGTATAACGTTATACGTCATCAGGTAATACTATATAACGTTACACGGTAGTACGTAATAGAGTATAACGTTATACGTTAGTACGTAATAGTATATAACGTTATACGTCATCAGGTAATACTATATAACGTTACACGTTAGTACGTAATAGTATATAACGATATACGTTATTACGTATTAGTATATAACGTTATACGTTGTACGTATTAGTATATATCGTTATACGTCATTACATACTAGGATATAACGTTATACGTCATTGCGTAATAGTATATAACGTTATACGCTAGTACGTAATTGTATATAACGTTATACGTCATTACGTATTAGTTTATAACGTTATACGTTAGTACGTAATAGTATATAACGTTATACGCTAGTACGTAATAGTATATAACGTTACACGTTAGTACGTAATAGTGTATAACGATATACGTCATCAGGTAATACTATATAACGTTACACGTTAGTACGTAATAGAGTATAACGTTATACGTTATCAGGTAATACTCAATAACGTTATACGTCATTACATAATAGTATATAACGTTATACGTCATTACGTAATAGTATATAACTTTATACGTCAGTACGTAATAGTATATAACGTTATACGTCATCTGGTAATACTATATAACGTTATACGTCATTTTGGTAATACTATATAACGTTATACGTCATTACATAATAGTATATAACGTTATACGTCATTACGTAATAGTATATAACGTTATACGTTAGTACGTAATAGTATATAACGTTATACGTTATTACGTATTAGTATATAACGTTATACGTCTTTACGTAATAGTGTATAACGTTATACGTTAGTACGTAATAGTATATAACGTTATACGATATTACGTATTAGTATATAACGTTATACGTCATCAGGTAATACTATATAACGTTACACGTTAGTACGTAATAGAGTATAACGTTATACGTTAGTACGTAATAGGATATAACGTTACACGTTAGTACGTAATAGGATATAACGTTATACGTCATTGCGTAATAGTATATAACGTTATACGTCATTGCGTAATAGTATATAACGTTATATGTTAGTACGTACTAGTATATAACGTTATACGATAGTACGTAACAATATATGACGTTACACGTCATTACGTATTAGTATATAACGTTATACGTCATTACGTAATAGTATATAACGTTATACGTTAGTACGTAATAGTATATAACGTTATACGATAGTACGTAATAGTATATAACGTTACACGTCATTACGTATTAGTATATAACGTTATACGTCATCAGGTAATACTATATAACGTTACACGTTAGTACGTAATAGAGTATAACGTTATACGTTAGTACGTAATAGGATATAACGTTATACGTTATAAGGTAATACTCAATAACTTTATACGTCATTACATAATAGTATATAACGTTATACGTCATTACGTAATAGTATATAACGTTATACGTTAGTACGTAATAGTATATAACGTTATACGATAGTACGTAATAGTATATAACGTTACACGTCATTGCGTAATAGTATATAACGTTATACGCTAGTACGTAATTGTATATAACGTTATACGTCATTACGTATTAGTTTATAACGTTATACGTTAGTACGAAATAGTATATAATGTTACACGTTAGCACGTAATAGTATATAACGTTATACGTTAGCACGTAATAGTATATAACGTTATACGTTAGTACGTAATAGTATATAACGTTATACGTCATTACGTATTAGTTTATAACGTTATACGTTAGTACGTAATAGTATATAACGTTAGACGGCATCAGGTAATACTATATAACGTTACACGTTAGTACGTATTAGATAATAGCGTTATACGTTAGTACGTAATAGGATATAACGTTATACGTTATAAGGTAATACTCAATAACGTTATACGTCATTACATAATAGTATATAACGTTATACGTCATTACGTAATAGTGTATAACGTTATACGTTGGTACGTAATAGTATATAACGTTAAACGATAGTACGTAATAGTATATAACGTTACACGTTAGTACGTAATAGTGTATAACGATATACGTCAACAGGTAATACTATATAACGTTACACGTTAGTACGTAATAGAGTATAACGTTATACGTTATCAGGTAATACTCAATAACGTTATACGTCATTACATAATAGTATATAGCGTTATACGTCATTACGTAATAGTATATAACTTTATACGTTAGTACGTAATAGTATATAACGTTATACGTCATGTGGTAATACTATATAACGTTATACGTCATCTGGTAATACTATATAACGTTATACGTCATTACATAATAGTATATAACGTTATACGTCATTACGTAATAGTATATAACGTTATACGTTAGTACGTAATAGTATATAACGTTATACGTTATTACGTATTAGTATATAACGTTATACGTCTTTACGTAATAGTGTATAACGTTATACGTTAGTACGTAATAGTATATAACGTTATACGGCATCAGGTAATACTATATAACGTTACACGTTAGTACGTATTAGATAATAGCGTTATACGTTAGTACGTAATAGCATATAACGTTATACGTCATCTGGTAATACTATATAACGTTACGCGTTAGTACGTATTAGATAATAACGTTATACGTTAGTACGTAATAGGATATAACGTTATACGTTATCAGGTAATACTCAATAACGTTATACGTCATTACATAATAGTATATAACGTTATACGTCATTACGTAATAGTATATAACTTTATACGTTAGTACGTAATAGTATATAACGTTATACGTCATCTGGTAATACTATATAACGTTATACGTCATCTGGTAATACTATATAACGTTATACGTCATTACACAATAGTATATAATGTTATACGTCATTACGTAATAGTATATAACGTTATACGTTAGTACGTAATAGTATATAACGTTATACGTTATTACGTATTAGTATATAACGTTATACGTTATTACGTATTAGTATATAACGTTATACGGCATCAGGTAATACTATATAACGTTACACGTTAGTACGTATTAGATAATAACGTTTTACGTTAGTACGTAATAGGATATAACGTTATACGTTATAAGGTAATACTCAATAACGTTATACGTCATTACATAATAGTATATAACGTTATACGTCATTACGTATTAGTATATAACGTTATACGTCATCAGGTAATACTATATAACGTTACACGTTAGTACGTAATAGAGTATAACGTTATACGTTAGTACGTAATAGGATATAACGTTATACGTCATTGCGTAATAGTATATAACGTTATACGTCATTGCGTAATAGTATATAACGTTATACGTTAGTACGTATTAGTTTATAACGTTATACGTTAGTACGTAATAGTATATAACGTTATACGTCATTACGTATTAGTTTATAACGTTATACGTTAGTACGTAATAGTATATAACGTTATACGGCATCAGGTAATACTATATAACGTTACACGTTAGTACGTATTAGATAATATCGTTATACGTTAGTACGTAATAGGATATAACGTTATACGTTATAAGGTAATACTCAATAACGTTATACGTCATTACATAATAGTATATAACGTTATACGTCATTACGTAATAGTATATAACGTTATACGTCATTGCGTAATAGTATATAACGTTACACGTTAGTACGTAATAGTATATAACGTTACACGTTAGTACGTAATAGTGTATAACGATATACGTTATTACGTATTTGTATATAACGTTATACGTCATTACGTATTAGTTTATAACGTTACACGTTAGTACGTAATAGTATATAACGTTATACGTTATTACGTATTAGTATATAACGTTATACGGCATCAGGTAATACTATATAACGTTACACGTTAGTACGTATTAGATAATAACGTTTTACGTTAGTACGTAATAGGATATAACGTTATACGTTATAAGGTAATACTCAATAACGTTATACGTCATTACATAATACTATATAACGTTATACGTCATTACGTATTAGTATATAACGTTATACGTCATCAGGTAATACTATATAACGTTACACGTTAGTACGTAATAGAGTATAACGTTATACGTTAGTACGTAATAGGATATAACGTTATACGTCATTGCGTAATAGTATATAACGTTATACGTCATTGCGTAATAGTATATAACGTTATACGTTAGTACGTATTAGTTTATAACGTTATACGTTAGTACGTAATAGTATATAACGTTATACGTCATTACGTATTAGTTTATAACGTTATACGTTAGTACGTAATAGTATATAACGTTATACGGCATCAGGTAATACTATATAACGTTACACGTTAGTACGTATTAGATAATATCGTTATACGTTAGTACGTAATAGGATATAACGTTATACGTTATAAGGTAATACTCAATAACGTTATACGTCATTACATAATAGTATATAACGTTATACGTCATTACGTAATAGTATATAACGTTATACGTCATTGCGTAATAGTATATAACGTTACACGTTAGTACGTAATAGTATATAACGTTACACGTTAGTACGTAATAGTGTATAACGATATACGTTATTACGTATTTGTATATAACGTTATACGTCATTACGTATTAGTTTATAACGTTACACGTTAGTACGTAATAGTATATAACGTTATACGTTATTACGTATTAGTATATAACGTTATACGGCATCAGGTAATACTATATAACGTTACACGTTAGTACGTATTAGATAATAACGTTTTACGTTAGTACGTAATAGGATATAACGTTATACGTTATAAGGTAATACTCAATAACGTTATACGTCATTACATAATAGTATATAACGTTATACGTCATTACGTATTAGTATATAACGTTATACGTCATCAGGTAATACTATATAACGTTACACGTTAGTACGTAATAGAGTATAACGCTATACGTTAGTACGTAATAGGATATAACGTTATACGTCATTGCGTAATAATATATAACGTTATACGTCATTGCGTAATGGTATATAACGTTATACGTTAGTACGGAATAGTATATAACGTTATACGTCATCAGGTAATACTATATTACGTTGCACGTTATTACGTAATAGTATATAACGTTATACGTCATCTGGTAATACTATATAACGTTACACGTTAGTACGTAATAGTATATAATGTTACACGTTAGTACGTAATAGTGTATAACGATATACGTTTTTACGTATTTGTATATAACGTTATACGTCATTACGTATTAGTATATAACGTTATACGTCATCAGGTAATACTATATAACGTTACACGTTAGTACGTAATAGAGTATAACGTTATACGTTAGTACGTAATAGGATATGACGTTATACGTCATTACGTAATACTATATAACGTTACACGTTAGTACGTAATAGTATATAACGATATACGTTATTACGTATTAGTATATAACGTTATACGTCTTTACGTAATAGTGTATAACGTTATACGTTAGTACGTAATAGTATATAACGTTATACGATATTACGTATTAGTATATAACGTTATACGCCTTTACGTAATAGTGTATAACGTTATACGTTAGTACGTAATAGTATATAACGTTATACGATATTACGTATTAGTATATAACGTTATACGATATTACGTATTAGATAATAGCGTTATACGTTAGTACGTAATAGGATATAACGTTATACGTCATCTGGTAATACTATATAACGTTACACGTTAGTACGTATTAGATAATAACGTTATACGTTAGTACGTAATAGGATATAACGTTATACGTTATCAGGTAATACTCAATAACGTTATACGTCATTACATAATAGTATATAACGTTATACGTCATTACGTATTAGTTTATAACGTTATACGTTAGTACGTAATAGTATATAACGTTATACGGCATCAGGTAATACTATATAACGTTACACGTTAGTACGTATTAGATAATATCGTTATACGTTAGTACGTAATAGGATATAACGTTATACGTTATAAGGTAATACTCAATAACGTTATACGTCATTACATAATAGTATATAACGTTATACGTCATTACGTAATAGTATATAACGTTATACGTCATTGCGTAATAGTATATAACGTTACACGTTAGTACGTAATAGTATATAACGTTACACGTTAGTACGTAATAGTGTATAACGATATACGTTATTACGTATTTGTATATAACGTTATACGTCATTACGTATTAGTTTATAACGTTACACGTTAGTACGTAATAGTATATAACGTTATACGTTATTACGTATTAGTATATAACGTTATACGGCATCAGGTAATACTATATAACGTTACACGTTAGTACGTATTAGATAATAACGTTTTACGTTAGTACGTAATAGGATATAACGTTATACGTTATAAGGTAATACTCAATAACGTTATACGTCATTACATAATAGTATATAACGTTATACGTCATTACGTATTAGTATATAACGTTATACGTCATCAGGTAATACTATATAACGTTACACGTTAGTACGTAATAGAGTATAACGCTATACGTTAGTACGTAATAGGATATAACGTTATACGTCATTGCGTAATAGTATATAACGTTATACGTCATTGCGTAATAGTATATAACGTTATACGTTAGTACGGAATAGTATATAACGTTATACGTCATCAGGTAATACTATATTACGTTACACGTTATTACGTAATAGTATATAACGTTATACGTCATCTGGTAATGCTATATAACGTTACACGTTAGTACGTAATAGTATATAATGTTACACGTTAGTACGTAATAGTGTATAACGATATACGTTTTTACGTATTTGTATATAACGTTATACGTCATTACGTATTAGTATATAACGTTATACGTCATCAGGTAATACTATATAACGTTACACGTTAGTACGTAATAGAGTATAACGTTATACGTTAGTACGTAATAGGATATGACGTTATACGTCATTACGTAATACTATATAACGTTACACGTTAGTACGTAATAGTATATAACGATATACGTTATTACGTATTAGTATATAACGTTATACGTCTTTACGTAATAGTGTATAACGTTATACGTTAGTACGTAATAGTATATAACGTTATACGATATTACGTATTAGTATATAACGTTATACGCCTTTACGTAATAGTGTATAACGTTATACGTTAGTACGTAATAGTATATAACGTTATACGATATTACGTATTAGTATATAACGTTATACGATATTACGTATTAGTATATAACGTTACACGTTATTACGTAATAGTATATAACGTTATACGTCATTGCGTATTAGTATATAACGTTATACGTCATCAGGTAATACTATATAACGTTACACGGTAGTACGTAATAGAGTATAACGTTATACGTTAGTACGTAATAGTATATAACGTTATACGTCATCAGGTAATACTATATAACGTTACACGTTAGTACGTAATAGTATATAACGATATACGTTATTACGTATTAGTATATAACGTTATACGTTGTACGTATTAGTATATATCGTTATACGTCATTACATACTAGGATATAACGTTATACGTCATTGCGTAATAGTATATAACGTTATACGCTAGTACGTAATTGTATATAACGTTATACGACATTACGTATTAGTTTATAACGTTATACGATAGTACGCAATAGTATATAACGTTACACGTTAGCACGTAATAGTATATAACGTTATACGTTAGCACGTAATAGTATATAACGTTATACGTTAGTACGTAATAGTATATAACGTTATACGTCATTACGTATTAGTTTATAACGTTATACGTTAGTACGTAATAATATATAACGTTATACAGCATCAGGTAATACTATATAACGTTACACGTTAGTACGTATTAGATAATAACGTTATATGTTAGTACGTAATAGGATATAACGTTATACGTTATAAGGTAATACTCAATAACGTTATATGTCATTACATAATAGTATATAACGTTATACGTCATTACGTAATAGTGTATAACGTTATACGATGGTACGTAATAGTATATAACGTTAAACGATATTACGTATTATTATATAACGTTATACGATATTACGTATTATTATATTACGTTACACGTTATTACGTAATAGTATATACCGTTATACGTTATTACGTATTAGTATATAACGTTATACGTCTTTACGTAATAGTGTATAACGTTATACGTTAGTACGTAATAGTATATAACGTTATACGATATTACGTATTAGTATATAACGTTATACGTCATCAGGTAATACTATATAACGTTACACGGTAGTACGTAATAGAGTATAACGTTATACGTTAGTACGTAGTAGTATATAACGTTACACGTTAGTACGTAATAGTGTATAACGATATACGTTATTACGTATTTGTATATAACGTTATACGTCATTACGTATTAGTTTATAACGTTACACGTTAGTATGTAATAGTATATAACGTTATACGTTAGTACGTAATAGTATATAACGTTATACGTTATTACGTATTAGTTTATAACCTTACACCTTAGTACGTAATAGTATATAACGTTATACGTCATTACGTATTAGTATATAACGTTATACGTCATCAGGTAATACTATATAACGTTACACGTTAGTACGTAATAGAGTATAACGTTATAAGTTAGTACGTAATAGGATATAACGTTATACGTCATTGCGTAATAGTATATAACGTTATACGTCATTGCGTAATAGTATATAACGTTATACGTTAGTACGGAATAGTATATAACGTTATACGTCATCAGGTAATACTATATTACGTTACACGTTATTACGTAATAGTATATAACGTTATACGTCATCTGGTAATACTATATAACGTTACACGTTAGTACGTAATAGTATATAATGTTACACGTTAGAACGTAATAGTGTATAACGATATACGTTTTTACGTATCTGTATATAACGTTATACGTCATTACGTATTAGTTTATAACCTTACACGATAGTATGTAATAGTATATAACGTTATACGTTAGTACGTAATAGTATATAACGTTATACGTTATTACGTATTAGTATATAACGTTATACGGCTTCAGGTAATACTATATAAAGTTACACGTTAGTACGTATTAGATAATAACGTTATACGTTAGTACGTAATAGGATATAACGTTATACGTTATAAGGTAATACTCAATAACGTTATACGTCATTACATAATAGTATATAACGTTATACGTCATTACGTATTAGAGTATAACGTTATACGTCATCAGGTAATACTATATAACGTTACACGTTAGTACGTAATAGAGTATAACGTTATACGTTAGTACGTAATAGGATATGACGTTATACGTCATTACGTAATACTATATAACGTTACACGTTAGTACGTAATAGTATATAACGATATACGTTATTACGTATTAGTATATAACGTTATACGTCTTTACGTAATAGTGTATAACGTTATACGTTAGTACGTAATAGTATATAACGTTATACGATATTACGTATTAGTATATAACGTTATACGCCTTTACGTAATAGTGTATAACGTTATACGTTAGTACGTAATAGTATATAACGTTATACGATATTACGTATTAGTATATAACGTTATACGATATTACGTATTAGTATATAACGTTACACGTTATTACGTAATAGTATATAACGTTATACGTCATTGCGTATTAGTATATAACGTTATACGTCATCAGGTAATACTATATAACGTTACACGGTAGTACGTAATAGAGTATAACGTTATACGTTATTGCGTATTAGTATATAACGTTATACGTTGTACGTATTAGTATATATCGTTATACGTCATTACATACTAGGATATAACGTTATACGTCATTGCGTAATAGTATATAACGTTATACGCTAGTACGTAATTGTATATAACGTTATACGTCATTACGTATTAGTTTATAACGTTATACGTTAGTACGTAATAGTATATAACGTTATACGATAGTACGTAATAGTATATAACGTTACACGTTAGTACGTAATAGTGTATAACGTTATACGTCATCAGGTAATACTATATAACGTTACACGTTAGTACGTAATAGAGTATAACGTTATACGTTAGTACGTAATAGGATATAACGTTACACGTTAGTACGTAATAGGATATAACGTTATACGTCATTGCGTAATAGTATATAACGTTATACGTCATTGCGTAATAGTATATAACGTTATACGTTAGTACGTATTAGTATATAACGTTATACGATAGTACGTAATAATATATGACGTTACACGTCATTACGTATTAGTATATAACGTTATACGTCATTACGTAATAGTATATAACGTTATACGTTAGTACGTAATAGTATATAACGTTATACGATAGTACGTAATAGTATATAACGTTACACGTCATTACGTATTAGTATATAACGTTATACGTCATCAGGTAATACTATATAACGTTACACGTTAGTACGTAATAGAGTATAACGTTATACGTTAGTACGTTATAGGATATAACGTTACACGTTAGTACGTAATAGGATATAACGTTATACGTCATTGCGTAATAGTATATAACGTTATACGTCATTGCGTAATAGTATATAACGTTATACGTTAGTACGTATTAGTTTATAATGTTATACGTTAGTACGTAATAGTATATAACGTTATACGTCATTACGTATTAGTTTATAACGTAATACGTTAGTACGTAATAGTATATAACGTTATACGGCATCAGGTAATACTATATAACGTTACACGTTAGTACGTATTAGATAATATCGTTATACGTTAGTACGTAATAGGATATAACGTTATACGTTATAAGGTAATACTCAATAACTTTATACGTCATTACATAATAGTATATAACGTTATATGTCATTACGTAATAGTGTATAACGTTATACGTTGGTACGTAATAGTATATAACGTTAAACGATAGTACGTAATAGTATATAACGTTACACGTTAGTACGTAATAGTGTATAACGATATACGTCAACAGGTAATACTATATAACGTTACACGTTAGTACGTAATAGAGTATAACGTTATACGTTATCAGGTAATACTCAATAACGTTATACGTCATTACATAATAGTATATAGCGTTATACGTCATTACGTAATAGTATATAACTTTATACGTTAGTACGTAATAGTATATAACGTTATACGTCATCTGGTAATACTATATAACGTTATACGTCATCTGGTAATACTATATAACGTTATACGTCATTACATAATAGTATATAACGTTATACGTCATTACGTAATAGTATATAACGTTATACGTTAGTACGTAATAGTATATAACGATATACGTTATTACGTATTAGTATATAACGTTATACGTCTTTACGTAATAGTGTATAACGTTATACGTTAGTACGTAACAGTATATAACGTTATACGATATTACGTATTAGTATATAACGTTATACGTCATCAGGTAATACTATATAACGTTACACGTTAGTACGTAATAGAGTATAACGTTATACGTTAGTACGTAATAGGATATAACGTTACACGTTAGTACGTAATAGGATATAACGTTATACGTCATTGCGTAATAGTATATAACGTTATACGTCATTGCGTAATAGTATATAACGTTATACGTTAGTACGTAATAGTATATAACGTTATACGATAGTACGTAATAGTATATAACGTTATACGTCATTGCGTAATAGTATATAACGTTATACGTTAGTACGTAATAGTACATAACGTTATACGGCATCAGGTAATACTATATAACGTTACACGTTAGTACGTATTAGATAATATCGTTATACGTTAGTACGTAATAGGATATAACGTTATACGTTATAAGGTAATACTCAATAACGTTATACGTCATTACATAATAGTATATAACGTTATACGTCATTACGTAATAGTATATAACGTTATACGTTAGTACGTAATAGTATATAACGTTATACGATAGTACGTAATAGTATATAACGTTACACGTCATTGCGTAATAGTATATAACGTTATACGCTAGTACGTAATTGTATATAACGTTATACGTCATTACGTATTAGTTTATAACGTTATACGTTAGTACGAAATAGTATATAACGTTACACGTTAGCACGTAATAGTATATAACGTTATACGTTAGCACGTAATAGTATATAACGTTATACGTTAGTACGTAATAGTATATAACGTTATACGTCATTACGTAATAGTATATAACTTTATACGTTAGTACGTAATAGTATATAACGTTATACGTCATCTGGTAATACTATATAACGTTATACGTCATCTGGTAATACTATATAACGTTATACGTCATTACACAATAGTATATAATGTTATACGTCATTACGTAATAGTATATAACGTTATACGTTAGTACGTAATAGTATATAACGTTATACGATAGTACGTAATAGTATATAACGTTACACGTCATTACGTATTAGTATATAACGTTATACGTCATCAGGTAATACTATATAACGTTACACGTTAGTACGTAATAGAGTATAACGTTATACGTTAGTACGTTATAGGATATAACGTTACACGTTAGTACGTAATAGGATATAACGTTACACGTTAGTACGTAATAGGATATAACGTTATACGTCATTGCGTAATAGTATATAACGTTATACGTCATTGCGTAATAGTATATAACGTTATACGTTAGTACGTATTAGTATATAACGTTATACGATAGTACGTAATAATATATGACGTTACACGTCATTACGTATTAGTATATAACGTTATACGTCATTACGTAATAGTATATAACGTTATACGTTAGTACGTAATAGTATATAACGTTATACGATAGTACGTAATAGTATATAACGTTACACGTCATTACGTATTAGTATATAACGTTATACGTCATCAGGTAATACTATATAACGTTACACGTTAGTACGTAATAGAGTATAACGTTATACGTTAGTACGTTATAGGATATAACGTTACACGTTAGTACGTAATAGGATATAACGTTATACGTCATTGCGTAATAGTATATAACGTTATACGGCATCAGGTAATACTATATAACGTTACACGTTAGTACGTATTAGATAATATCGTTATACGTTAGTACGTAATAGGATATAACGTTATACGTTATAAGGTAATACTCAATAACTTTATACGTCATTACATAATAGTATATAACGTTATATGTCATTACGTAATAGTGTATAACGTTATACGTTGGTACGTAATAGTATATAACGTTAAACGATAGTACGTAATAGTATATAACGTTACACGTTAGTACGTAACAGTGTATAACGATATACGTCAACAGGTAATACTATATAACGTTACACGTTAGTACGTAATAGAGTATAACGTTATACGTTATCAGGTAATACTCAATAACGTTATACGTCATTACATAATAGTATATAGCGTTATACGTCATTACGTAATAGTATATAACTTTATACGTTAGTACGTAATAGTATATAACGTTATACGTCATCTGGTAATACTATATAACGTTATACGTCATCTGGTAATACTATATAACGTTATACGTCATTACATAATAGTATATAACGTTATACGTCATTACGTAATAGTATATAACGTTATACGTTAGTACGTAATAGTATATAACGATATACGTTATTACGTATTAGTATATAACGTTATACGTCTTTACGTAATAGTGTATAACGTTATACGTTAGTACGTAACAGTATATAACGTTATACGATATTACGTATTAGTATATAACGTTATACGTCATCAGGTAATACTATATAACGTTACACGTTAGTACGTAATAGAGTATAACGTTATACGTTAGTACGTAATAGGATATAACGTTACACGTTAGTACGTAATAGGATATAACGTTATACGTCATTGCGTAATAGTATATAACGTTATACGTCATTGCGTAATAGTATATAACGTTATACGTTAGTACGTAATAGTATATAACGTTATACGATAGTACGTAATAGTATATAACGTTATACGTCATTGCGTAATAGTATATAACGTTATACGTTAGTACGTAATAGTACATAACGTTATACGGCATCAGGTAATACTATATAACGTTACACGTTAGTACGTATTAGATAATATCGTTATACGTTAGTACGTAATAGGATATAACGTTATACGTTATAAGGTAATACTCAATAACGTTATACGTCATTACATAATAGTATATAACGTTATACGTCATTACGTAATAGTATATAACGTTATACGTTAGTACGTAATAGTATATAACGTTATACGATAGTACGTAATAGTATATAACGTTACACGTCATTGCGTAATAGTATATAACGTTATACGCTAGTACGTAATTGTATATAACGTTATACGTCATTACGTATTAGTTTATAACGTTATACGTTAGTATCGAAATAGTATATAACGTTACACGTTAGCACGTAATAGTATATAACGTTATACGTTAGCACGTAATAGTATATAACGTTATACGTTAGTACGTAATAGTATATAACGTTATACGTCATTACGTATTAGTTTATAACGTTATACGTTAGTACGTAATAGTATATAACGTTATACGGCATCAGGTAATACTATATAACGTTACACGTTAGTATGTATTAGATAATAGCGTTATACGTTAGTACGTAATAGGATATAACGTTATACGTCATCTGGTAATACTATATAACGTTACACGTTAGTACGTATTAGATAATAACGTTATACGTTAGTACGTAATAGGATATAACGTTATACGTTATCAGGTAATACTCAATAACGTTATACGTCATTACATAATAGTATATAACGTTATACGTCATTACGTAATAGTATATAACTTTATACGTTAGTACGTAATAGTATATAACGTTATACGTCATCTGGTAATACTATATAACGTTATACGTCATCTGGTAATACTATATAACGTTATACGTCATTACACAATAGTATATAATGTTATACGTCATTACGTAATAGTATATAACGTTATACGTTAGTACGTAATAGTATATAACGTTATACGTTATTACGTATTAGTATATAACGTTATACGTTATTACGTATTAGTATATAACGTTATACGGCATCAGGTAATACTATATAACGTTACACGTTAGTACGTATTAGATAATAACGTTTTACGTTAGTACGTAATAGGATATAACGTTATACGTTATAAGGTAATACTCAATAACGTTATACGTCATTACATAATAGTATATAACGTTATACGTCATTACGTATTAGTATATAACGTTATACGTCATCAGGTAATACTATATAACGTTACACGTTAGTACGTAATAGAGTATAACGTTATACGTTAGTACGTAATAGGATATAACGTTATACGTCATTGCGTAATAGTATATAACGTTATACGTCATTGCGTAATAGTATATAACGTTATACGTTAGTACGTATTAGTTTATAACGTTATACGTTAGTACGTAATAGTATATAACGTTATACGTCATTACGTATTAGTTTATAACGTTATACGTTAGTACGTAATAGTATATAACGTTATACGGCATCAGGTAATACTATATAACGTTACACGTTAGTACGTATTAGATAATATCGTTATACGTTAGTACGTAATAGGATATAACGTTATACGTTATAAGGTAATACTCAATAACGTTATACGACATTACATAATAGTATATAACGTTATACGTCATTACGTAATAGTATATAACGTTATACGTCATTGCGTAATAGTATATAACGTTACACGTTAGTACGTAATAGTATATA
The DNA here is from genome assembly GCF_905332965.1 of Bombus pascuorum. Classification (NCBI taxonomy): domain Eukaryota; kingdom Metazoa; phylum Arthropoda; class Insecta; order Hymenoptera; family Apidae; genus Bombus; species Bombus pascuorum. The sequence goes on along the minus strand of NW_026869749.1, from coordinate 352,473 downwards.
ACGTTACACGTTAGTACGTAATAGTGTATAACGATATACGTTATTACGTATTTGTATATAACGTTATACGTCATTACGTATTAGTTTATAACGTTACACGTTAGTACGTAATAGTATATAACGTTATACGTTATTACGTAATAGTATATAACGTTATACGGCATCAGGTAATACTATATAACGTTACACGTTAGTACGTATTAGATAATAACGTTTTACGTTAGTACGTAATAGGATATAACGTTATACGTTATAAGGTAATACTCAATAACGTTATACGTCATTACATAATAGTATATAACGTTATACGTCATTACGTATTAGTATATAACGTTATACGTCATCAGGTAATACTATATAACGTTACACGTTAGTACGTAATAGAGTATAACGCTATACGTTAGTACGTAATAGGATATAACGTTATACGTCATTGCGTAATAGTATATAACGTTATACGTCATTGCGTAATAGTATATAACGTTATACGTTAGTACGGAATAGTATATAACGTTATACGTCATCAGGTAATACTATATTACGTTACACGTTATTACGTAATAGTATATAACGTTATACGTCATCTGGTAATACTATATAACGTTACACGTTAGTACGTAATAGTATATAATGTTACACGTTAGTACGTAATAGTGTATAACGATATACGTTTTTACGTATTTGTATATAACGTTATACGTCATTACGTATTAGTTTATAACCTTACACGTTAGTACGCAATAGTATATAACGTTATACGTTAGTACGTAATAGTATATAACGTTATACGTTATTACGTATTAGTATATAACGTTATACGGCTTCAGGTAATACTATATAACGTTACACGTTAGTACGTATTAGATAATAACGTTATACGTTAGTACGTAATAGGATATAACGTTATACGTTATAAGGTAATACTCAATAACGTTATACGTCATTACATAATAGTATATAACGTTATACGTCATTACGTATTAGTATATAACGTTATACGTCATCAGGTAATACTATATAACGTTATACGGCTTCAGGTAATACTATATAACGTTACACGTTAGTACGTATTAGATAATAACGTTATGCGGTAGTACGTAATAGGATATGACGTTATACGTCTTTACGTAATACTATATAACGTTACACGTTAGTACGTAATAGTATATAACGATATACGTTATTACGTATTAGTATATAACGTTATACGTCTTTACGTAATAGTGCATAACGTTATACGTTAGTACGTAATAGTGTATAACGATATACGTTATTACGTATTTGTATATAACGTTATACGTCATTACGTATTAGTTTATATCGTTACACGTTAGTACGTAATAGGATATAACGTTATCCGTCATTGCGTAATAGTATATAACGTTATACGTCATTGCGTAATAGTATATAACGTTATACGTTAGTACGTATTAGTTTATAACGTTATACGTTAGTACGTAATAGTATATAACGTTATACGTTATTACGTATTAGTATATAACGTTATACGGCATCAGGTAATACTATATAACGTTACACGTTAGTACGTATTAGATAATAACGTTTTACGTTAGTACGTAATAGGATATAACGTTATCCGTTATAAGGTAATACTCAATAACGTTATACGTCATTACATAATAGTATATAACGTTATACGTCATTACGTATTAGTATATAACGTTATACGTCATCAGGTAATACTATATAACGTTACACGTTAGTACGTAATAGAGTATAACGTTATACGTTAGTACGTAATAGGATATAACGTTATACGTCATTGCGTAATAGTATATAACGTTATACGTCATTGCGTAATAGTATATAACGTTATACGTTAGTACGGAATAGTATATAACGTTATACGTCATCAGGTAATACTATATTACGTTACACGTTATTACGTAATAGTATATAACGTTATACGTCATCTGGTAATACTATATAACGTTACACGTTAGTACGTAATAGTATATAATGTTACACGTTAGTACGTAATAGTGTATAACGATATACGTTTTTACGTATTTGTATATAACGTTATACGTCATTACGTATTAGTTTATAACCTTACACGTTAGTACGTAATAGTATATAACGTTATACGTTAGTACGTAATAGTATATAACGTTATACATTATTACGTATTAGTATATAACGTTATACGGCATCAGGTAATACTATATAACGTTACACGTTAGTACGTATTAGATAATAACGTTATACGTTAGTACGTAATAGGATATAACGTTATACGTCATTGCGTAATAGTATATAACGTTACACGTTAGTACGTAATAGTATATAACGTTACACGTTAGTACGTAATAGTGTATAACGATATACGATATTACGTATTAGTATATAACGTTATACGATATTACGTATTAGTATATAACGTTACACGTTATTACGTAATAGTATATATCGTTATACGTCATTACGTATTAGTTTATAACGTTACACGTTAGTACGTAATAGAGTATAACGTTATACGTTAGTACGTAATAGGATATAACGTTATACGTCATTGCGTAATAGTATATAACGTTATACGTCATTGCGTAATAGTATATAACGTTATACGTTAGTACGTAATAGGATATGACGTTATACGTCATTACGTAATACTATATAACGTTACACGTTAGTACGTAATAGTATATAACGATATACGTTAGTACGTAATAGGATATAACGTTATACGTTATAAGGTAATACTCAATAACGTTATACGTCATTGCATAATAGTATATAACGTTATACGTCATTACGTATTAGTATATAACATTATACGTTAGTACGTAATAGTATATAACGTTATTCGTTAGTACGTATTAGTTTATAACGTTATACGTCATCAGGTAATACTATATAACGTTACACGTTAGTACGTAATAGAGTATAACGTTATACGTTAGTACGTAATAGGATATAACGTTATACGTCATTGCGTAATAGTATATAACGTTATACGTCATTGCGTAATAGTATATAACGTTACACGTTAGTACGTAAGAGTATATAACGTTACACGTTAGTACGTAATAGTGTATATCGATATACGTTATTACGTAGTTGTATATAACGTTATACGTCATTACGTATTAGTTTATAACGTTACACGTTAGTACGTAATAGAGTATAACGTTATACGTTAGTACGTAATACTATATAACGTAACACGTTAGTACGTAATAGTATATAACGATATACGTTATTACGTATTAGTATATAACGTTATACGTCTTTACGTAATAGTGTATAACGTTATACGTTAGTACGTAATAGTATATAACGTTATACGATATTACGTATTAGTATATAACGTTACACGTTATTACGTAATAGTATATATCGTTATACGTCATTACGTATTAGTTTATAACGTTCTACGTTAGTACGTAATAGTATAAAGCGTTATAAGTTATTACGTAATAATATATAACGCTATACGTCATTACGTATTACTATATAACGTTATACGTCATCAGGTAATACTATATAACGTTACACGTTAGGACGTAATAGAATATAACGTTATACGTTAGTACGTAATTGTATATAACGTTATACGTCATCAGGTAATACTATATAACGTTACACGTTAGCACGTAATAGTATATAACGTTATACGTTAGCACGTAATAGTATATAACGTTATACGTTAGTACGTATTAGTTTATAACGTTATACGTCATTACATAATAGTATATAACGTTATCCGTCATTACGTATTAGTATATAACATTATACGTTAGTACGTAATAGTATATAACGTTATTCGTTAGTACGTATTAGTTTATAACGTTATACGTTAGTACGTATTAGTTTATAACGTTATACGTTAGTACGTAATAGTATATAACGTTATACGTCATTACGTATTAGTTTATAACGTTATACGTTAGTACGTAATTGTATATAACGTTATACGTCATCAGGTAATACTATATAACGTTACACATTAGCACGTAATAGTATATAACGTTATACGTTAGCACGTAATAGTATATAACGATATACGTTAGTACGTAATAGTGTATAACGATATACGTTATTACGTATTTGTATATAACGTTATACGTCATTACGTATTAGTTTATAACGTTACACGTTAGTACGTAATAGTATATAACGTTATACGTTAGTACGTAATAGTATATAACGTTATACGTTATTACGTATTAGAATATAACGTTATACGGCATCAGGTAATACTATATAACGTTACACGTTAGTACGTAATAGAGTATAACGTTATACGTTAGTACGTAATAGGATATAACGTTATACGTCATTGCGTAATAGTATATAATGTTATACGTCATTGCGTAATAGTATATAACGTTATACGTTAGTACGTAACAGTATATAACGTTATACGTCATCTGGTAATAATATATAACGTTATACGTTAGTACGTATTAGTTTATAACGTTATACATTAGTACGTAATAGTATATAACGTTATACGTCATTACGTATTAGTTTATAACGTTATACGTTAGTACGTAATTGTATATAACGTTATACGTCATCAGGGAATACTATATAACGTTACACGTTAGCACGTAATAGTATATAACGTTATACGTTAGCACGTAATAGTATATAACGTTATACGTTAGTACGTATTAGTTTATAACGTTATACGTTAGTACGTAATAGTATATAACGTTATACGTCATTACGTATTAGTTTATAACGTTATACGTTAGTACGTAATAGTATATAACGTTATACGGCATCAGGTAATACTATATAACGTTACACGTTAGTGCGTATTAGATAATATCGTTATACGTTAGTACGTAATAGGATATAACGTTATACGTTATAAGGTAATACTCAATAACGTTATACGTCATTACATAATAGTATATAACGTTATACGTCATTACGTAATAATATATAACGTTAAACGTTAGTACGTAATAGTATGAAAATTATACGTTAGTACGTAATAGTATATAACGTTATACGTTAGTACGTAATAGAATATGATGTTATACGTCATTACGTATTAGTTTATAACGTTCTACGTTAGTACGTAATAGTATATAGCGTTATACGTTATTACGTAATAATATATAACGTTATACGTCATTACGTATTACTATATAACGTTATACGTCATCAGGTAATACTATATAACGTTACACGTTAGTACGTAATAGAATATAACGTTATACGTTAGTACGTAATAGTATATAACGTTATACGATATTACGTATTAGTATATAACGTTATACGATATTACGTATTAGTATACAACGTTACACGTTATTACGTAATAGTATATATCGTTATACGTCATTACGTATTAGTATATAACGTTCTACGTTAGTACGTAATAGTATATAGCGTTATACGTTATTACGTAATAATATATAACGTTATACGTCATTACGTATTACTATATAACGTTATACGTCATCAGGTAATACTATATAACGTTACACGTTAGTACGTATTAGATAATAACGTTATACGTTAGTTCTTAATAGGATATAACGTTATACGTTATAAGGTAATACTCAATAACGTTATACGTCATTACATAATAGTATATAACGTTATACGTCATTACGTATTAGTATATAACGTTATACGTCATCAGGTAATACTATATAACGTTACACGTTAGTACGTAATTGAGTATAACGTTATACGTTAGTACGTAATAGTATATAACGTTATACATCATCAGGTAATACTATATTACGTTACATGTTATTACGTAATAGTATATAACGTTATACGTCATCTGCTAATACTATATAACGTTACACGTTAGTACGTAATAGTATATAACATTACACGTTAGTACGTAATAGTGTATAACGATATACGTTATTACGTATTTGTATATAACGTTATACGTCATTACGTATTAGTTCATAACGTTACACGTTAGTACGTAATATTATATAACGTTATACGTTAGTACGTAATAGGATATGACGTTATACGTCATTACGTAATACTATATAACGTTACACGTTAGTATGTAATAGTATATAACGTTATACGTCATTACGTATTAGTTTATAACGTTATACGTTAGTACGTAATTGTATACAACGTTATACGGCATCAGGTAATACTATATAACGTTACACGTTAGTACGTACTAGGTAATAACGTTATACGTTAGTACGTAATAGGATATAGCGTTATACGTTATAAGTTAATACTCAATAACGTTATACGTCATTACATAATAGTATATAACGTTATACGTCATTACGTATTAGTTTATAACGTTATACGTTAGTACGTAATAGTATATAACGTTATACGTCATCAGGTTATACTATATTACGTTACACGTTATTACGTAATAGTATATAACGTTATACGTCATCTGGTAATACTATATAACGTTACACGTTAGTACGTATTAGTATATAACGTTACACATTAGTACGTAATAGTGTATAACGATATACGTTATTACGTAGTTGTATATAACGTTATACGTCATTACGTATTAGTTTATAACGTTACACGTTAGTACGTAATAGAGTATAACGTTATACGTTAGTACGTAATAGTGTATAACGTTATACGTTAGTACGTAATAGTATATAACGTTATACGATATTACGTATTAGTATATAACGTTATACGATATTACGTATTAGTATATAACGTTACACGTTATTACGTAATAGTATATATCGTTATACGTCATTACGTATTAGTTTATAACGTTCTACGTTAGTACGTAATAGAGTATAACGTTATACGTTAGTACGTAATAGGATATAACGTTATACGTCATTGCGTAATAGTATATAACATTATACGTCATTGCGTAATAGTGTATAACGTTATACGTTAGTACGAAATAGTATATAACGTTATACGATATTACGTATTAGTATATAACGTTACACGTTATTACGTAATAGTATATATCGTTATACGTCATTACGTATTAGTTTATAACGTTATACGTTAGTACGTAATAGAGTATAACGTTATACGTTAGTACGTAATAGGATATAACGTTATACGTCATTGCGTAATAGTATATAACATTATACGTCATTGCGTAATAGTGTATAACGTTATACGTTAGTACGTAATAGTATATAACGTTATACGATATTACGTATTAGTATATAACGTTACACGTTATTACGTAATAGTATATATCGTTATACGTCATTACGTATTAGTTTATAACGTTCTACGTTAGTACGTAATAGTATATAGCGTTATACGTTATTACGTAATAATATATAACGTTATACGTCATTACGTATTACTATATAACGATATACGTCATCAGGTAATACTATATATCGTTACACGTTAGTACGTAATAGAATATAACGTTATACGTTAGTACGTAATAGGATATAACGTTATACGTTATAAGGTAATACTCAATAACGTTATACGTCATTGCATAATAGTATATAACCTTATACGTCATTACGTATTAGTATATAACATTATACGTTAGTACGTAATAGTATATAACGCTATTCGTTAGTACGTATTAGTTTATAACGTTATACGTTAGTACGTAATAGTACATAACGTTATACGTCATTACGTATTAGTTTATAACGTTATACGTTAGTACGTAATAGTATATAGCGTTATACGTCATTGCGTAATAGTATATAACGTTATACGTCATTGCGTAATAGTATATAACGTTATACGTTGTACGTTATTGTATATAACGTTATAAGTCATCAGGTAATACTATATTACGTTACATGTTATTACGTAATAATATATAACGTTATACGTCATCAGGTAATACTATATCACGTTACACGTTTGTACGTAATAGTATATAACGATATACGTTATTACGTATTAGTATATAACGTTATACGTTGTACGTATTAGTATATATCGTTATACGTCATTACATACTAGGATATAACGTTATACATCATTGCGTAATAGTATATACGGTTATACGTTAGTACGTAATTGTATATAACGTTATACGTCATTGCGTATTAGTTTATAACGTTATACGATAGTACGTAATAGTATATAACGTTACACGTTAGCACGTAATAATATATAACGTTATACGTTAGCACGTAATAGTATATAACGTTATACGTTAGTACGTAATAGTATATAACGTTATACGTTAGTACGTAATAGGATATGACGTTATACGTCATAACGTAATACTATATAACGTTTCACGTTAGTACGTAATAGTATATAACGATATACGTTAGTACGTAATAGTATATAACGTTATACGTCGTCTGGTAATACTATATAACGTTACACGTTAGTACGTAATAGTATATAATGTTACACGTTAGTACGTAATAGTGTATAACGATATACGTTTTTACGTATTTGTATATAACGTTATACGTCATTACGTATTAGTTTATAACCTTACACGTTAGTACGTAATAGTATATAACGTTATACGTTAGTACGTAATAGTATATAACGTTATACGTTATTACGTATTAGTATATAACGTTATACGGCATCAGGTAATACTATATAACGTTACACGTTAGTACGTATTAGATAATAACGTAATACGTTAGTACGTAATAGGATATAACGTTATACGTTATAAGGTAATACTCAATAACGTTATACGTCATTACATAATAGTATATAACGTTATACGTCATTGCGTAATAGTATATAACGTTACACGTTAGTACGTATTAGATAATAACGTTATACGTTAGTACGTAATAGGATATAACGTTATACGTCATTGCGTAATAGTATATAACGTTATACGTCATTGCGTAATAGTATATAACGTTACACGTTAGTACGTATTAGATAATAACGTTATACGTTAGTACGTAATAGGATATAACGTTATACGTTATAAGGTAATACTCAATAACGTTATACGTCATTACGTATTAGTATATAACGTTATACGTCATCAGGTAATACTATATAACGTTACACGTTAGTACGTAATAGAGTATAACGTTATACGTTAGTACGTAATAGGATATAACGTTATACGTCATTGCGTAATAGTATATAACGTTATACGTCATTGCGTAATAGTATATAACGTTACACGTTAGTACGTATTAGATAATAACGTTATACGTTAGTACGTAATAGGATATAACGTTATACGTTATAAGGTAATACTCAATAACGTTATACGTTATTACGTATTAGTATATAACGTTATACGGCATCAGGTAATACTATATAGCGTTACACGTTAGTACGTATTAGATAATAACGTTACACGTTAGTACGTAATAGTATATAACGTTACACGTTAGCACGTAATAGTATATAACGTTATACGTTAGCACGTAATAGTATATAACGTTATACGTTAGTACGTAATAGTATATAACGTTATACGTCATTACGTATTAGTTTATAACGTTATACGTCATTACGTATTAGTTTATAACGTTACACGTTAGTACGTAATAGTATATAACGTTATACGTTGGTACGTAATAGGATATAACGTTATACGTTAGTACGTAATAGTGTATAACGATATACGTTATTACGTATTTGTATATAACGTTATACGTCATTACGTATTAGTTTATAACGTTACACGTTAGTACGTAATAGTATATAACGTTATACGTTAGTACGTAATAGGATATGACGTTATACGTCATTACGTAATACTATATAACGTAACACGTTAGTACGTAATAGTATATAACGATATACGTTATTACGTATTAGTATATAACGTTATACGTCTTTACGTAATAGTGTATAACGTTATACGTTAGTAACGTAATAGTATATAACGTTATACGATATTACGTATTACTATATAACGTTATACGTCATCAGGTAATACTATATATCGTTACACGTTAGTACGTAATAGAATATAACGTTATACGTTAGTACGTAATAGGATATAACGTTATACGTTATAAGGTAATACTCAATAACGTTATACGTCATTGCATAATAGTATATAACGTTATACGTCATTACGTATTAGTATATAACATTATACGTTACTACGTAATAGTATATAACGCTATTCGTTAGTACGTATTAGTTTATAACGTTATACGTTAGTACGTAATAGTACATAACGTTATACGTCATTACGTATTAGTTTATAACGTTATACGTTAGTACGTAATAGTATATAGCGTTATACGTCATTGCGTAATAGTATATAACGTTATACGTCATTGCGTAATAGTATATAACGTTATACGTTAGTACGTTATTGTATATAACGTTATACGTCATCAGGTAATACTATATTACGTTACACGTTATTACGTAACAGTATATACCGTTATACGTCATTACGTATTAGTTTATAACGTTCTACGTTAGTACGTAATAATATATAGCGTTATACGTTATTACGTAATAATATATAACGTTATACGTCATTGCGTATTAGTATATAACGTTATACGTTATCAGGTAATACTATATAACGTTTCACGGTAGTAAGTAATACAGTATAACGTTATACGTTAGTACGTAATAGTATATAACGTTATACGTCATCAGGTAATACTATATAACGTTACACGTTAGTACGTAATAGTATATAACGATATACGTTATTACATATTAGTATATAACGTTATACGTTGTACGTATTAGTATATATCGTTATACGTCATTACATACTAGGCTATAACATTATACGTCATTGCGTAATAGTATATAACGTTATACGTTAGTACGTAATTGTATATAACGTTGTACGTCATTACGTATTAGTTTATAACGTTATACGTTAGTACGCAATAGTATATAACGTTACACGTTAGCACGTAATAGTATATAACGTTATACGTTAGCACGTAATATTATATAACGTTATACGTTAGTACGTAATAGTATATAACGTTATACGTCATTACGTATTAGTTTATAACGTTATACGTTAGTACGTAATAGTATATAATGTTATACGGCATCAGGTAATACTATATAACGTTACACGTTAGTACGTATTACATAATAACGTTATACGTTAGTACGTAATAGGATATAACGTTATACGTTATAAGGTAATACTCAATAACGTTATACGTCATTACATAATAGTATATAACGTTATACGTCATTACGTAATAGTGTATAACGTTATACGTTGGTACGTAATAGTATATAACGTTAAACGATATTACGTATTATTATATAACGTTATACGATATTACGTATTATTATATTACGTTACACGTGATTACGTAATAGTATATACCGTTATACGTCATTACGTATTATTTTATAACGTTCTACGTTAGTACGTAATAGTATATAGCGTTATACGTTATTACGTAATAATATATAACGTTATACGTCATTGCGTATTAGTATATAACGTTATACGTCATCAGGTAATACTATATAACGTTATACGTTAGTACGTAATAGTATATAACGTTATACGTCATCAGGTAATACTATATAACGTTACACGTTAGTACGTAATAGTATATAACGATATACGTTATTACATATTAGTATATAACGTTATACGTTGTACGTATTAGTATATATCGTTATACGTCATTACATACTAGGCTATAACATTATACGTCATTGCGTAATAGTATATAACGTTATACGTTAGTACGTAATTGTATATAACGTTGTACGTCATTACGTATTAGTTTATAACGTTATACGTTAGTACGCAATAGTATATAACGTTACACGTTAGCACGTAATAGTATATAACGTTATACGTTAGCACGTAATAGTATATAACGTTATACGTTAGTACGTAATAGTATATAACGTTATACGTCATTACGTATTAGTTTATAACGTTATACGTTAGTACGTAATAGTATATAACGTTATACGTCATTGCGTATTAGTATATAACGTTATACGTCATCAGGTAATACTATATAACGTTATACGTTAGTACGTAATAGGATATAACGTTATACGTTTACAGGTAATACTCAATAACGTTATACGTCATTACATAATAGTATATAACGTTATACGTCATTACGTAATAGTATATAACTTTATACGTTAGTACGTAATAGTATATAACGTTATACGTCATCTGGTAATACTATATAACGTTATACGTCATTACATAATAGTATATAACGTTATACGTCATTACGTAATAGTATATAACGTTACACGTTAGTACGTAATAGTATATAACGTTATACGCTATTACGTATTAGTATATAACGTTATACGTCTTTACGTAATAGTGTATAACGTTATACGTTAGTACGTAATAGTATATAACGTTATACGATATTACGTATTAGTATATAACGTTATACGATATTACGTATTAGTATATAACGTTACACGTTATTACGTAATAGTATATATCGTTATACGTCATTACGTATTAGTTTATAACGTTCTACGTTAGTACGTAATAGTATAAAGCGTTATACGTTATTACGTAATAATATATAACGCTATACGTCATTACGTATTACTATATAACGTTATACGTCATCAGGTAATACTATATAACGTTACACGTTAGTACGTAATAGAATATAACGTTATACGTTAGTACGTAATTGTATATAACGTTATACGTCATCAGGTAATACTATATAACGTTACACGTTAGTACGTAATAGTATATAACGTTATACGTTAGCACGTAATAGTATATAACGTTATACGTTAGTACGTATTAGTTTATAACGTTATACGTCATTACATAATAGTATATAACGTTATCCGTCATTACGTATTAGTATATAACATTATACGTTAGTACGTAATAGTATATAACGTTATTCGTTAGTACGTAATAGTATATAACGTTATACGTCATTACGTATTAGTCTATAACGTTATACGTTAGTACATAATTGTATATAACGTTATACGTCATCAGGTAATACTATATAACGTTACACATTAGCACGTAACAGTATATAACGTTATACGTTAGCACGTAATAGTATATAAAGATATACGTTAGTACGTAATAGTGTATAAGGATATACGTTATTACGTATTTGTATATAACGTTATACGTCATTACGTATTAGTTTATAACGTTATACGTTAGTACGTAATAGTATATAACGTTATACGTTATTACGTATTAGAACATAACGTTATACGGCATCAGGTAATACTATATAACGTTACACGTTTGTACGTATTAGATAATAACGTTATACGTTAGTACGTAATAGGATATAACGTTATACGTTATAAGGTAATACTCAATAACGTTATACGTCATCACATAATAGTATATAACGTTATACGTCATTACGTATTAGTATATAACGTTAGACGTCATCAGGTAATACTATATAACGTTACACGTTAGTACGTAATAGAGTATAACGTTATACGTTAGTACGTAATAGGATATAACGTTATACGTCATTGCGTAATATTATATAATGTTATACGTCATTGCGTAATAGTATATAACGTTATACGTTAGTACGTAACAGTATATAACGTTATACGTCATCTGGTAATACTACATAACGTTACACGTTAGTACGTAATAGTATATAACGTTACACGTTAGTACGTAATAGTATATCACGTTATACGTTAGTACGTAATAGTATGTAACGTTATACGTTAGTACGTAATAGTATATAACGTTATACGTTAGTACGTAATAGAATATAACGTTATACGTTAGTACGTAATAGGATATAACGTTATACGTTATAAGGTAACACTCAATAACGTTATACGTCATTGCATAATAGTGTATAACCTTATACGTCATTACGTATTAGTATATAACATTATACGTTAGTACGTAATAGTATATAACGCTATTCGTTAGTACGTATTAGTTTATAACGTTATACGTTAGTACGTAATAGTACATTACGTTATACGTCATTACGTATTAGTTTATAACGTTATACGTTAGTACGTAATAGTATATAGCGTTATACGTCATTGCGTAATAGTATATAACGTTATACGTCATTGCGTAATAGTATATAACGTTATACGTTAGTACGTTATTGTATATAACGTTATAAGTCATCAGGTAATACTATATTACGTTACATGTTATTACGTAATAATATATAACGTTATACGTCATCAGGTAATACTATATAACGTTACACGTTAGTACGTAATAGTATATAACGATATACGTTATTACGTATTAGTATATAACGTTATACGTTGTACGTATTAGTATATATCGTTATACGTCATTACATACTAGGATATAACGTTATACATCATTGCGTAATAGTATATAACGTTATACGTTAGTACGTAATTGTATATAACGTTATACGTCATTGCGTATTAGTTTATAACGTTATACGATAGTACGTAATAGTATATAACGTTACACGTTAGCACGTAATAGTATATAACGTTATACGTTAGCACGTAATAGTATATAACGTTATACGTTAGTACGTAATAGTATATAACGTTATACGTTAGTACGTAATAGGATATGACGTTATACGTCATAACGTAATACTATATAACGTTACACGTTAGTACGTAATAGTATATAACGATATACGTTAGTACGTAATAGGATATAACGTTATACGTTAGTACGTAATAGTATATAACGTTATACGATATTACGAATTAGTATATAACGTTATACGATATTACGTATTAGTATATAACGTTACACGTTATTACGTAATAGTATATATCGTTATACGTCATTACGTATTAGTTTATAACGATCTACGTTAGTACGTAATAGTATATAGCGTTATACTTTATTACGTAATAATATATAACGTTATACGTCATTACGTGTTACTATATAACGTTATACGTCATCAGGTAATATTATATATCGTTACACGTTAGTACGTAATAGAATATAACGTTATACGTTAGTACGTAATAGGATATAACGTTATACGTTATAAGGTAATACTCAATAACGTTATACGTCATTGCATAATAGCATATAACGTTATACGTCTTTACGTATTAGTATATAACATTATACGTTAGTACGTAATAGTATATAACGTTATTCGTTAGTACGCATTAGTTTATAACGTTATACGTTAGTACGTAATAGTACATAACGTTATACGTCATTACGTATTAGTTTATAACGTTATACGTTAGTACGTAACAGTATATAACGTTATATGTCATCAGGTAATACTATATTACGTTACACGTTATTACGTAATAGTATATAACGTTATACGTCATCTGGTAATACTATATAACGTTACACGTTAGTACGTAATAGTATATAATGTTACACGTTAGTACGTAATAGTGTATAACGATATACGTTTTTACGTATTTGTATATAACGTTATACGTCATTACGTATTAGTTTATAACCTTACACGTTAGTACGTAATAGTATATAACGTTATACGTTAGTACGTTATAGTATATAACGTTATACGTTATTACGTATTAGTATATAACGTTATACGGCATCAGGTAATACTATATAACGTTACACGTTAGTACGTATTAGATAATAACGTTATCCGTTAGTACGTAATAGGATAATAACGTTATACGTTATAAGGTAATACTCAATAACGTTATACGTCATTACATAATAGTATATAACGTTATACGTCATTACGTATTAGTATATAACGTTATACGTCATCAGGTAATACTATATAACGTTACACGTTAGTACGTAATAGAGTATAACGTTATACGTTAGTACGTAATAGGATATAACGTTATACGTCATTGCGTAATAGTATATAACGTTATACGTCATTGCGTAATAGTATATAACGTTACACGTTAGTACGTAATAGTATATAACGTTACACGTTAGTACGTAATAGTGTATAACGATATACGTTATTACGTATTTGTATATAACGTTATACGTCATTACGTATTAGTTTATAACGTTACACGTTAGTACGTAATAGTATATAACGTTATACGTTAGTACGTAATAGGATATGACGTTATACGTCATTACGTAATACTATATAACGTAACACGTTAGTACGTAATAGTATATAACGATATACGTTATTACGTATTAGTATATAACGTTATACGTCTTTACGTAATAGTGTATAACGTTATACGTTAGTACGTAATAGTATATAACGTTATACGATATTACGTATTACTATATAACGTTATACGTCATCAGGTAATACTATATATCGTTACACGTTAGTACGTAATAGAATATAACGTTATACGTTAGTACGTAATAGGATATAACGTTATACGTTATAAGGTAATACTCAATAACGTTATACGTCATTGCATAATAGTATATAACGTTATACGTCATTACGTATTAGTATATAACATTATACGTTACTACGTAATAGTATATAACGCTATTCGTTAGTACGTATTAGTTTATAACGTTATACATTAGTACGTAATAGTACATAACGTTATACGTCATTACGTATTAGTTTATAACGTTATACGTTAGTACGTAATAGTATATAGCGTTATACGTCATTGCGTAATAGTATATAACGTTATACGTCATTGCGTAATAGTATATAACGTTATACGTTAGTACGTTATTGTATATAACGTTATACGTCATCAGGTAATACTATATTACGTTACACGTTATTACGTAACAGTATATACCGTTATACGTCATTACGTATTAGTTTATAACGTTCTACGTTAGTACGTAATAATATATAGCGTTATACGTTATTACGTAATAATATATAACGTTATACGTCATTGCGTATTAGTATATAACGTTATACGTTATCAGGTAATACTATATAACGTTTCACGGTAGTAAGTAATACAGTATAACGTTATACGTTAGTACGTAATAGTATATAACGTTATACGTCATCAGGTAATACTATATAACGTTACACGTTAGTACGTAATAGTATATAACGATATACGTTATTACATATTAGTATATAACGTTATACGTTGTACGTATTAGTATATATCGTTATACGTCATTACATACTAGGCTATAACATTATACGTCATTGCGTAATAGTATATAACGTTATACGTTAGTACGTAATTGTATATAACGTTGTACGTCATTACGTATTAGTTTATAACGTTATACGTTAGTACGCAATAGTATATAACGTTACACGTTAGCACGTAATAGTATATAACGTTATACGTTAGCACGTAATAGTATATAACGTTATACGTTAGTACGTAATAGTATATAACGTTATACGTCATTACGTATTAGTTTATAACGTTATACGTTAGTACGTAATAGTATATAACGTTATACGTCATTGCGTATTAGTATATAACGTTATACGTCATCAGGTAATACTATATAACGTTATACGTTAGTACGTAATAGGATATAACGTTATACGTTTACAGGTAATACTCAATAACGTTATACGTCATTACATAATAGTATATAACGTTATACGTCATTACGTAATAGTATATAACTTTATACGTTAGTACGTAATAGTATATAACGTTATACGTCATCTGGTAATACTATATAACGTTATACGTCATTACATAATAGTATATAACGTTATACGTCATTACGTAATAGTATATAACGTTACACGTTAGTACGTAATAGTATATAACGTTATACGCTATTACGTATTAGTATATAACGTTATACGTCATCAGGTAATACTATATAACGTTACACGTTAGTACGTAATAGTATATAACGTTATACGTTAGCACGTAATAGTATATAACGTTATACGTTAGTACGTATTAGTTTATAACGTTATACGTCATTACATAATAGTATATAACGTTATCCGTCATTACGTATTAGTATATAACATTATACGTTAGTACGTAATAGTATATAACGTTATTCGTTAGTACGTATTAGTTTATAACGTTATACGTTAGTACGTATTAGTTTATAACGTTATACGTTAGTACGTAATAGTATATAACGTTATACGTCATTACGTATTAGTCTATAACGTTATACGTTAGTACGTAATTGTATATAACGTTATACGTCATCAGGTAATACTATATAACGTTACACATTAGCACGTAACAGTATATAACGTTATACGTTAGCACGTAATAGTATATAACGATATACGTTAGTACGTAATAGTGTATAACGATATACGTTATTACGTATTTGTATATAACGTTATACGTCATTACGTATTAGTTTATAACGTTATACGTTAGTACGTAATAGTATATAACGTTATACGTTATTACGTATTAGAACATAACGTTATACGGCATCAGGTAATACTATATAACGTTACACGTTTGTACGTATTAGATAATAACGTTATACGTTAGTACGTAATAGGATATAACGTTATACGTTATAAGGTAATACTCAATAACGTTATACGTCATCACATAATAGTATATAACGTTATACGTCATTACGTATTAGTATATAACGTTAGACGTCATCAGGTAATACTATATAACGTTACACGTTAGTACGTAATAGAGTATAACGTTATACGTTAGTACGTAATAGGATATAACGTTATACGTCATTGCGTAATATTATATAATGTTATACGTCATTGCGTAATAGTATATAACGTTATACGTTAGTACGTAACAGTATATAACGTTATACGTCATCTGGTAATACTACATAACGTTACACGTTAGTACGTAATAGTATATAACGTTACACGTTAGTACGTAATAGTATATCACGTTATACGTTAGTACGTAATAGTATGTAACGTTATACGTTAGTACGTAATAGTATATAACGTTATACGTTAGTACGTAATAGAATATGATGTTATACGTCATTACGTATTAGTTTATAACGTTCTACGTTAGTACGTAATAGTATATAGCGTTATACGTTATTACGTAATAATATATAACGTTATACGTCATTACGTATTACTATATAACGTTATACGTCATCAGGTAATACTATATAACGTTACACGTTAGTACGTAATAGAATATAACGTTATACGTTAGTACGTAATAGTATATAACGTTATACGATATTACGTATTAGTATATAACGTTATACGATATTACGTATTAGTATATAACGTTACACGTTATTACGTAATAGTATATATCGTTATACGTCATTACGTATTAGTTTATAACGTTCTACGTTAGTACGTAATAGTATATAGCGTTATACGTTATTACGTAATAATATATAACGTTATACGTCATTACGTATTACTATATAACGTTATACGTCATCAGGTAATACTATATAACGTTACACGTTAGTACGTATTAGATAATAACGTTATACGGTAGTTCTTAATAGGATATAACGTTATACGTTATAAGGTAATACTCAGTAACGTTATACGTCATTACATAATAGTATATAACGTTATACGTCATTACGTATTAGTATATAACGTTATACGTCATCAGGTAATACTATATAACGTTACACGTTAGTACGTAATTGAGTATAACATTATACGTTAGTACGTAATAGTATATAACGTTATACGTCATCTGGTAATACTATATAACGTTACACGTTAGTACGTAATAGTATATAACGTTACACGTTAGTACGTAATAGTGTATAACGATATACGTTAGTACGTAATAGGATATAACGTTATACGTTAGTACGTAATAGTATATAACGTTACACGTTAGTACGTAATTGTGTATAACGATATACGTTATTACGTATTTGTATATAACGTTATACGTCATTACGTATTAGTTTATAACGTTACACGTTAGTACGTAATAGTATATAACGTTATACGTTAGTACGTAATAGGATATGACGTTATACGTCATTACGTAATACTATATAACGTTACACGTTAGTACGTAATAGTATATAACGTTATACGTTAGTACGTAATAGTATATAACGTTATACGTTATTACGTATTAGTATATAGCGTTATACGGCATCAGGTAATACTATATAACGTTACACGTTAGTACGTATCAGATAATAACGTTATACGTTAGTACGTAATAGGATATAACGTTATACGTTATAAGGTAATACTCAATAACGTTATACGTCATTACATAATAGTATATAACGTTATACGTCATTACGTATTAGTATATAACGTTATACGTCATCAGGTAATACTATATAACGTTACACGTTAGTACGTAATAGAGTATAACGTTATACGTTAGTACGTAATAGGATATAACGTTATACGTCATTGCGTAAAAGTATATAACGTTATACGTCATTGCGTAATAGTATATAACGTTATACGTTAGTACGTAATAGTATATAACGTTATACGTCATCTGGTAATACTATATAACGTTACACGTTAGTACGTAATTGAGTATAACATTATACGTTAGTACGTAATAGTATATAACGTTATACGTTAGTACGTAATAGTATATAACGTTATACGTTATTACGTATTAGTATATAGCGTTATACGGCATCAGGTAATACTATATAACGTTACACGTTAGTACGTATCAGATAATAACGTTATACGTTAGTACGTAATAGGATATAACGTTATACGTTATAAGGTAATACTCAATAACGTTATACGTCATTACATAATAGTATATAACGTTATACGTCATTACGTATTAGTATATAACGTTATACGTCATCAGGTAATACTATATAACGCTACACGTTAGTACGTAATAGTGTATAACGATGTACGTTATAACGTATTTGTATATAACGTTATACGTCATTACGTATTAGTTTATAACGTTACACGTTAGTACGTAATAGTATATAACGTTATACGTTAGTACGTAATAGTATATAACGTTATATGTTAGTACGTAATAGTATATAACGTTATACGATATTACGTAATAGGATATAACGTTACACGTTAGTACGTAATAGTATATACCGTTATACGTCATTACGTATTAGTTTATAACGTTATACGTTAGTACGTAATAGTATATTACGTTATACGGCATCAGGTAATACTATATAACGTTACACGTTAGTACGTAATTGAGTATAACATTATACGTTAGTACGTAATAGTATATAACGTTATACGTCATAAGGTAATACTATATTACGTTACATGTTATTACGTAATAGTATATAACGTTATACGTCTTTACGTAATAGTGTATAACGTTATACGTTAGTACGTAATAGTATATAACGTTATACGATATTACGTATTAGAATATAACGTTATACGATATTACGTATTAGTATATAACGTTACACGTTATTACGTAATAGTATATATCGTTATACGTCATTACGTATTAGTTTATAACGTTCTACGTTAGTACGTAATAGTATAAAGCGTTATACGTTATTACGTAATAATATATAACGCTATACGTCATTACGTATTACTATATAACGTTATACGTCATCAGGTAATACTATATAACGTTACACGTTAGTACGTAATAGAATATAACGTTATACGTTAGTACGTAATTGTATATAACGTTATACGTCATCAGGTAATACTATATAACGTTACACGTTAGCACGTAATAGTATATAACGATATACGTTATTACGTATGTGTATATAACATTATACGTCATTACGTATTAGTTTATAACGTTACACGTTAGTACGTAATAGTATATAACGTTATACGTTAGTACGTAATAGTATATAACGTTATACGTTATCACGTATTAGAATATAACGTTATAGGGCATCAGGTAATACTATATAACGTTACACGTTTGTACGTATTAGATAATAACGTTATACGTTAGTACGTGATAGGATATAACGTTATACGTTATAAGGTAATACTCAATAACGTTATACGTCATCACATAATAGTATATAACGTTATACGTCATTACGTATTAGTATATAACGTTATACGTCATCAGGTAATACTATATAACGTTACACGTTAGTACGTAATAGAGTATAACGTTATACGTTAGTACGTAATAGGATATAACGTTATACGTCATTGCGTAATATTATATAATGTTATACGTCATTGCGTAATAGTATATAACGTTATACGTTAGTACGTAACAGTATATAACGTTATACGTCATCTGGTAATACTATATAACGTTACACGTTAGTACGTAATAGTATATAACGTTACACGTTAGTACGTAATAGTGTATAACGATATACGTTAGTACGTAATAGGATATAACGTTATACGTTAGTACGTAATAGTATATAACGTTATACGTTAGCACGTAATAATATATAACGTTATACGTTAGTACGTATTAGTTTATAACGTTATACGTTAGTACGTAATAGTATATAACGTTATACGTCATTACGTATTAGTTTATAACGTTATACGTTAGTACGTAATTGTATATAACGTTATACGTCATCAGGGAATACTATATAACGTTACACGTTAGCACGTAATAGTATATAACGTTATACGTTAGCACGTAATAGTATATAACGTTATACGGCATCAGGTAATACTATATAACGTTACACGTTAGTGCGTATTAGATAATATCGTTATACGTTAGTACGTAATAGGATATAACGTTATACGTTATAAGGTAATACTCAATAACGTTATACGTCATTACATAATAGTATATAACGTTATACGTCATTACGTAATAGTATATAACATTACACGTTAGTACGTAATAGTGTATAACGATATACGTTATTACGTATTTGTATATAACGTTATACGTCATTACGTATTAGTTCATAACGTTACACGTTAGTACGTAATATTATATAACGTTATACGTTAGTACGTATTAGAATATAACGTTATACGATATTACGTTATAGTATATAACGTTACACGTTATTACGTAATAGTATATAACGTTATACGTCATCTGGTAATACTATATAACGTTACACGTTAGTACGTAATAGTATATAACGTTACACGTTAGTACGTAATAGTGTATAACGATATACGTTAGTACGTAATAGGATATAACGTTATACGTTAGTACGTAATAGTATATAACGTTATACGTTAGCACGTAATAATATATAACGTTAAACGTTAGTACGTATTAGTTTATAACGTTATACGTTAGTACGTAATAGTATATAACGTTATACGTCATTACGTATTAGTTTATAACGTTATACGTTAGTACGTAATATTATATAACGTTATACGTTAGTACGTAATAGGATATGACGTTACACGTCATTACGTAATACTATATAACGTTACACGTTAGTACGTAATAGTATATAACGTTATACGTCATTACGTATTAGTTTATAACGTTATACGTTAGTACGTAATTGTATATAACGTTATACGTCATCAGGTAATACTATATTACGTTACACGTTATTACGTAATATTATATAAAGTTATACGGCATCAGGTAATACTATATAACGTTACACGTTAGTACGTAATAGTATATACCGTTATACGTCATTACGTATTAGTTATAACGTTATACGTTAGTACGTAATAGTATATAACGTTATACGGCATCAGGTAATACTATATAACGTTACACGTTAGTACGTATTAGATAATAACGTTATACGTTAGTACGTAATAGGATATAACGTTATACGTTATAAGGTAATACTCAATAACGTTATACGTTATTACGTATTAGTATATAACGTTATACGGCATCAGGTAATACTATATAACGTTACACGTTAGTACGTATTAGATAATAACGTTTTACGTTAGTACGTAATAGGATATAACGTAATACGTTATAAGGTAATACTCAATAACGTTATACGTCATTACATAATTATATATAACGTTATACGTCATTACGTATTAGTATATAACGTTATACGTCATCAGGTAATACTATATGACGTTACACGTTAGTACGTAATAGAGTATAACGTTATACGATATTACGTGTTAGTATATAACGTTACACGTTATTACGTAATAGTATATATCGTTATACGTCATTACGTATTAGTATATAACGTTCTACGTTAGTACGTAATAGTATAAAGCGTTATACGTTATTACGTAATAATATATAACGTTATACGTCATTACGTATTACTATATAACGTTATACGTCATCAGGTAATACTATATAACGTTACACGTTTGTACGTAATAGAATATAACGTTATACGTTAGAACGTAATTGTATATAACGTTATACGTCATCAGGTAATACTATATAACGTTACACGTTAGCACGTAATAGTATATAACGTTATACGTTAGCATGTAATAGTATATAACGTTATACGTTAGTACGTATTAGTTTATAACGTTATACGTTAGTACGTAATAGTATATAACGTTATACGTCATTACGTATTAGTTTATAACGTTATACGTTAGTACGTAATAGTATATAACGTTATACGGCATCAGGTAATACTGTATAACGGTACACGTTAGTACGTATTAGATAATATCGTTATACGTTTGTACGTAATAGGATATAACGTTATACGTTATAAGGTAATACTCAATAACGTTATACGTCATTACATAATAGTATATAACGTTATACCTCATTACGTAATAGTATATAACGTTATACGTTAGTACGTAATAGTATATAACGTTATACGATAGTACGTAATAGTATATAACGTTACACGTTAGTACGTAATAGTGTATAACGATATACGTTATTACGTATTTGTATATAACGTTATACGTCATTACGTATTACTTTATAACGTTACACGTTAGTACGTAATAGTATATAACGTTATACGTTAGTACGTAATATGATATGACGTTATACGTCATTACGTAATACTATATAACGTTACACGTTAGTACGTAATAGTATATAACGTTATACGTTAGTACGTAATAGTATATAACGTTATACGTTATTACGTATTAGTATATAAGGTTATACGGCATCAGGTAATACTATATAACGTTACACGTTAGTACGTATTAGATAATAACGTTTTACGTTAGTACGTAATAGGATATAACGTAATACGTTATAAGGTAATACTCAATAACGTTATACGTCATTACATAATTATATATAACGTTATACGTCATTACGTATTAGTATATAACGTTATACGTTATAAGGTAATACTCAATAACGTTATACGTCATTACATAATAGTATATAACGTTATACCTCATTACGTAATAGTATATAACGTTATACGTTAGTACGTAATAGTATATAACGTTATACGATAGTACGTAATAGTATATAACGTTACACGCTAGTACGTAATAGTGTATAACGATATACGCTTTTACGTATTTGTATATAACGTTATACGTCATTACGTATTAGTTTATAACGTTACACGTTAGTACGTAATAGTATCTAACGTTATACGTTAGTACGTAATAGTATATAACGTTATACGTTATTACGTATTAGTATATAAGGTTATACGGCATCAGGTAATACTATATAACGTTACACGTTAGTACGTAATAGAGTATAACGTTATACGTTAGTACGTAATAGGATATAACGTTATACGTCACTGCGTAATAGTATATAACGTTATACGTCATTGCGTAATAGTATATAACGTTATACGTTAGTACGTAATAGTATATAACGTTATACGTTATAAGGTAATACTCAATAACGTTATACGTCATTACATAATAGTATATAACGTTATACGTCATTACGTATTAGTATATAACGTTATACGTCATCAGGTAATACTATATAACGTTACACGTTAGTACGTAATAGAGTATAACGTTATACGTTAGTACGTAATAGGATATAACGGTATACGTCACTGCGTAATAGTATATAACGTTATACGTCATTGCGTAATAGTATATAACGTTATACGTTAGTACGTAATAGTATATAACGTTATACGTCATCTGGTAATACTATATAACGTTACACGTTAGTACGTAATAGTATATAACGCTACACGTTAGTACGTAATAGTGTATAACGATAAACGTTATTACGTATTTGTATATAACGTTATACGTCATTACGTATTAGTTTATAACGTTACACGTTAGTACGTAATAGTATATAACGTTATACGTTAGTACGTAATAGTATATAACGTTATATGTTAGTACGTAATAGTATATAACGTTATACGATATTACGTAATAGGATATAACGTTACACGTTAGTACGTAATAGTATATACCGTTATACGTCATTACGTATTAGTTTATAACGTTATACGTTAGTACGTAATAGTATATAACGTTATACGGCATCAGGTAATACTATATAACGTTACACGTTAGTACGTATTAGATAATAACGTTATACGTTAGTATGTAATAGGATGTAACGTTATACGTTATAAGGTAATACTCAATAACGTTATACGTTATTACGTATTAGTATATAACGTTATACGGCATCAGGTAATACTATATAACGTTACACGTTAGTACGTATTAGATAATAACATTTTACGTTTGTACGTAATAGGATATAACGTAATACGTTATAAGGTAATACTCAATAACGTTATACGTAATTACATAATTATATATAACGTTATACGTCATTACGTATTAGTATATAACGTTATACGTCATCAGGTAATACTATATGACGTTACACGTTAGTACGTAATGGAGTATAACGTTATACGTTAGTACGTAATAGGATATAACGTTATACGTCATTGCGTAATAATATATAACGTTATACGTCATTACGTAATAGTATATAACGTTATACGTTAGTACGTAATAGTATATAACGTTATACGATAGTACGTAATAGTATATAACGTTACACGTTAGTACGTAATTGTGTATAACGATATACGTTATTACGTATTTGTATATAACGTTATACGTCATTACGTATTAGTTTATAACGTTACACGTTAGTACGTAATAGTATATAACGTTATACGTTAGTACGTAATAGGATATGACGTTATACGTCATTACGTAATACTATATAACGTTACACGTTAGTACGTAATAGTATATAACGTTATACGTTAGTACGTAATAGTATATAACGTTATACGTTATTACGTATTAGTATATAACGTTATACGGCATCAGGTAATACTATATAACGTTACACGTTAGTACGTATCAGATAATAACGTTATACGTTAGTACGTAATAGGATATAACGTTATACGTTATAAGGTAATACTCAATAACGTTATACGTCATTACATAATAGTATATAACGTTATACGTCATTACGTATTAGTATATAACGTTATACGTCATCAGGTAATACTATATAACGTTACACGTTAGTACGTAATAGAGTATAACGTTATACGTTAGTACGTAATAGGATATAACGTTATACGTCATTGCGTAAAAGTATATAACGTTATACGTCATTGCGTAATAGTATATAACGTTATACGTTAGTACGTAATAGTATATAACGTTATACGTCATCTGGTAATACTATATAACGTTACACGTTAGTACGTAATAGTATATAACGCTACACGTTAGTACGTAATAGTGTATAACGATATACGTTATAACGTATTTGTATATAACGTTATACGTCATTACGTATTAGTTTATAACGTTACACGTTAGTACGTAATAGTATATAACGTTATACGTTAGTACGTAATAGTATATAACGTTATATGTTAGTACGTAATAGTATATAACGTTATACGATATTACGTAATAGGATATAACGTTACACGTTAGTACGTAATAGTATATACCGTTATACGTCATTACGTATTAGTTTATAACGTTATACGTTAGTACGTAATAGTATATTACGTTATACGGCATCAGGTAATACTATATAACGTTACACGTTAGTACGTATTAGATAATAACGTTATACGTTAGTACGTAATAGGATATAACGTTATATGTTATAATGTAATACTCAATAACGTTATACGTTATTACGTATTAGTATATAACGTTATACGGCATCAGGTAATACTATATAACGTTACACGTTAGTACGTATTAGATAATAACGTTTTACGTTAGTACGTAATAGGATATAACGTAATACGTTATAAGGTAATACTCAATAACGTTATACGTAATTACATAATTATATATAACGTTATACGTCATTACGTATTAGTATATAACGTTATAGGTCATCAGGTAATACTGTATGACGTTACACGTTAGTACGTAATGGAGTATAACGTCATACGTTAGTACGTAATAGGATATAAGGTTATACGTCATTGCGTAATAATATATAACGTTATACGTCATTACGTAATAGTATATAACGTTATACGTTAGTACGTAATAGTATATAACGTTATACGATAGTACGTAATAGTATATAACGTTACACGTTAGTACGTAATAGTGTATAACGATATACGTTATTACGTATTTGTATATAACGTTATACGTCATTACGTATTAGTTTATAACGTTACACGTTAGTACGTAATAGTATATAACGTTATACGTTAGTACGTAATAGGATATGACGTTATACGTCATTACGTAATACTATATAACGTTACACGTTAGTACGTAATAGTATATAACGTTATACGTTAGTACGTAATAGTATATAACGTTATACGTTCTTACGTATTAGTATATAACGTTATACGGCATCAGGTAATACTATATAACGTTACACGTTAGTACGTATTAGATAATAACGTTTTACGTTAGTACGTAATAGGATATAACGTAATACGTTATAAGGTAATACTCAATAACGTTATACGTCATTACGTAATTATATATAACGTTATACGTCATTACGTATTAGTATATAACGTTATACGTCATCAGGTAATACTATATGACGTTACACGTTAGTACGTAATAGAGTATAACGTTATACGTTAGTACGTAATAGGATATAACGTTATACGTCATTGTGTAATAGTATATAACGTTATACGTCATTGCGTAATAGTATATAACGTTATACGTTAGTACGTAATAGTATATAACGTTATACGTCATCTGGTAATACTATATAACGTTACACGTTAGTACGTAATAGTATATAACGCTACACGTTAGTACGTAATAGTATATAACGTTATACGTTAGTACGTAATAGTATATAACGTTATACGTTATTACGTATTAGTATATAACGTTATACGGCATCAGGTAATACTATATAACGTTACACGTTAGTACGTATTAGATAATAACGTTTTACGTTAGTACGTAATAGGATATAACGTAATACGTTATAAGGTAATACTCAATAACGTTATACGTCATTACATAATTATATATAACGTTATACGTCATTACGTATTAGTATATAACGTTATACGTCATCAGGTAATACTATATGACGTTACACGTTAGTACGTAATAGAGTATAACGTTATACGTTAGTACGTAATAGGATATAACGTTATACGTCATTGCGTAATAATATATAACGTTATACGTCATTACGTAAGAGTATATAACGTTATACGTTAGTACGTAATAGTATATAACGTTATACGTTAGTACGTAATAGTATATAACGTTACACGTTAGTACGTAATAGTGTATAACGATATATGTTATTACGTATTTGTATATAACGTTATACGTCATTACGTATTAGTTTATAACGTTACACGTTAGTACGTAATAGTATAAAACGTTATACGTTAGTACGTAATAGGATATGACGTTATACGTCATTACGTAATAATATATAACGTTACACGTTAGTACGTAATAGTATATAACGTTATACGTTAGTACGTAATAGTATATAACGTTATACGTTATTACGTATTAGTATATAACGTTATACGGTATCAGGTAATACTATATAACGTTACACGTTAGTACGTATTAGATAATAACGTTTTACGTTAGTACGTCATAGGATATAACGTAATACGTTATAAGGTAATACTCAATAACGTTATACGTCATTACATAATTATATATAACGTTATACGTCATTACGTATTAGTATATATCGTTATACGTCATTGCGTAATAGTATATAACGTTATACGTCATTGCGTAATAGGATATAACGTTATACGTTAGTACGTAATAGTATATAACGTTATACGTCATCAGGTAATACTATATTACGTTACACGTTATTACGTAATAGTATATAACGTTATACGTCATCTGGTAATACTATATAACGTTACACGTTAGTACGTAATAGTATATAATGTTACACGTTAGTACGTAATAGTGTATAACGTTATACGTTAGTACGTAATAGGATATGACGTTATACGTCATTACGTAATACTATATAACGTTAGACGTTAGTACGTAATAGTATATAACGTTATACGTTAGTACGTAATAATATATAACGTTATACGTTATTACGTATTAGTATATAACGTTATACGGCACAGGTAATACTATATAACGTTGCACGTTAGTACGTATTAGATAATAACGTTTTACGTTAGTACGTAATAGGATATAACGTAATACGTTATAAGGTAATACTCAATAACGTTATACGTCATTACATAATTATATATAACGTTATACGTCATTACGTATTAGTTTATAACGTTACACGTTAGTACGTAATACTATATAACGTTATACGTTAGTACGTAATAGTATATAACGTTATACGTTAGTACGTAATAGTATATAACGTTATACGATATTACGTAATAGGATATAACGTTATACGTTAGTACGTAATAGTATATAACGTTATACGTCATCAGGTAATACTATATAACGTTACACGTTAGTACGTAATAGAATATAACGTTATAAGTTAGTACGTAATAGGTTATAACGTTATACGTTATAAGGTAATACTCAATAACGTTATACGTCATTACATAATAGTATATAACGTTATACGTCATTACGTAATAGTATATAACGTTATACGTTAGTACGTAATAGTATATAACGTTATACGATAGTACGTAATAGTATATAACGTTATACGATATTACGTTATAGTATATAACTTTATACGGTAGTACGTAATAGTATATATCGTTATACGATATTACGTAATAGGATATAACGTTATACGTTAGTACGTAATAGTATATAACGTTATACGTCATCAGGTAATACTATATAACGTTACACGTTAGTACGTAATAGAATATAACGTTATACGTTAGCACGTAATAGTATATAACGTTATACGTTAGTCCGTATTAGTATATAATATTATAAGTTAGTACGTAATAGTATATAACGTTATACGTCATTACGTATTAGTATATAACGTTATACGTTAGTACGTAATAGTATATAACGTTATACGTCATCAGGTAATACTATATAACGTTACACGTTAGTACGTAAGAGTATATAACGTTATACGTTAGTACGTATTAGTTTATAACGTTATATGTTAGTACGTAATAGTATATAACGTTATACGTCATTACGTATTAGTTTATAACGTTATACGTTAGTACGTAATAGTATATAACGTTATACGGCATTAGGTAATACTATATAACGTTACACGTTAGTACGTATTAGATAATAACGTTATACGTTAGTACGTAATAGGATATAACGTTATACGTTATAAGATAATACTCAATAACGTTATACGTCATTACATAATAGTATATAACGTTATACGTCATTACGTAATACTATATAACGTTACACGTTAGTACGTAATAGTGTATAACGTTATACGTTAGTACGTAATAGTATATAACGTTATACGTTATTACGTATTAGTATATAACGTTATACGGCATCAGGTAATACTATATAACGTTACACGTTAGTATGTAATAGTGTATAACGATATACGTTATTACGTATTAGTATATAACGTTATACGTTGTTACGTATTAGTATATAACGTTATACGTCATTACGTACTAGTATATAACGTTATACGTTAGTACGTAATAGTATATAACGTTATACGTTAGTACGTAATAGTATATAACGTTACACGTTAATACGTATTAGATAATAACGTTATACGTTAGTACGTAATAGGATATAACGTTATACGTTATAAGGTAATACTCAATAACATTATACGTCATTACATAATAGTATATAACGTTATACGTCATTACGTAATAGTGTATAACGTTATACGTTGGTACGTAGTAGTATATAACGTTAAACGATATTACGTATTATTATATAACGTTATACGATATTACGTATTAGTATATAACGTTACACGTTATTACGTAATAGTATAAACCGTTATACGTAATTACGTATTAGTTTATAGCGTTCTACGTTAGTACGTAATAGTATATAGCGTTATACGTTAGTACGTAATAGTATATAACGTTATACGTTAGTACGTAATAGTATATAACGTTATACGTTATAAGGTAATACTCAATAACGTTATACGTCATTACATAATAGTATATAACGTTATACGTCATTACGTAATAGTATATAACGTTATACGTTAGTACGTAATAGTATATAACGTAATACGATAGTACGTAATAGTATATAAATTTATACGATAGTACGTAATAGTATATAACGTTATACGTCATTACGTATTAGTTTATAACGTTATACATTAGTACGTAATAGTATATAACGTTATACGGCATCAGGTAATACTATATAACGTTACACATTAGTACGTATTAGATAATAACGTTATACGTTAGTACGTAATAGGATATAACGTTATACGTTATAAGGTAATAGTCAATAACGTTATACGTCATTACATAATAGTATATAACGTTATACGTCATTACGTAATAGTGTATAACGTTATACGTTAGTACGTAATAGTATATAACGTTATACGGCATCAGGTAATACTATATAACGTTACACGTTAGTACGTATTAGATAATAACGTTATACGTTAGTACGTAATAGGATATAACGTTATACGTTATAAGGTAATACTCAATAACGTTATACGTCATTACATAATAGTATATAACGTTATACGTCATTACGTAATACTATATAACGTTACACGTTAGTACGTAATAGTGTATAACGTTATACGTTAGTACGTAATAGTATATAACGTTATACGTTATTACGTATTAGTATATAACGTTATGCGTCTTTACGTAATAGTGTATAACGTTATACGTTAGTACGTAGTAGTATATAACGTTATACGGCATCAGGTAATACTATATAACGTTACACGTTAGTACGTATTAGATAATAACGTTATACGTTAGTACGTAATAGGTTATAACGTTATACGTTATAAGGTAATACTCAATAACGTTATACGTCATTACATAATAGTATATAACGTTATACGTTAGTACGTAATAGTATATAACGTTACACGTTAGTACGTATTAGATAATAACGTTATACGTTAGTACGTATTAGGATATAACGTTATACGTTATAAGGTAATACTCAATAACATTATAAGTCATTACATAATAGTATATAACGTTATACGTCATTACGTAATAGTGTATAACGTTATACGTTGGTACGTAGTAGTATATAACGTTAAACGATATTACGCATTATTATTTAACGTTATACGATATTACGTATTAGTATATAACGTTACACGTTATTACGTAATAGTATATACCGTTATACGTCATTACGTATTAGTTTATAACGTTACACGTTAGTACGTAATAGTATATAACGTTATACGTTAGTACGTAATAGGATATGACGTTATACGTCATTACGTAATACTATATAACGTTACACGTTAGTACGTAATAGTATATAACGTTATACGTTAGTACGTAATAGTATATAACGTTATACGTTCTTACGTATTAGTATATAACGTTATACGGCATCAGGTAATACTATATAACGTTACACGTTAGTACGTATTAGATAATAATGTTTTACGTTAGTACGTAATAGGATATAACGTAATACGTTATAAGGTAATACTCAATAACGTTATACGTCATTACGTAATTATATATAACGTTATACGTCATTACGTATTAGTATATAACGTTATACGTCATCAGGTAATACTATATGACGTTACACGTTAGTACGTAATAGAGTATAACGTTATACGTTAGTACGTAATAGGATATAACGTTATACGTCATTGTGTAATAGTATATAACGTTATACGTCATTGCGTAATAGTATATAACGTTATACGTTAGTACGTAATAGTATATAACGTTATACGTCATCTGGTAATACTATATAACGTTACACGTTAGTACGTAATAGTATATAACGCTACACGTTAGTACGTAATAGTATATAACGTTATACGTTAGTACGTAATAGTATATAACGTTATACGTTATTACGTATTAGTATATAACGTTATACGGCATCAGGTAATACTATATAACGTTACACGTTAGTACGTATTAGATAATAACGTTTTACGTTAGTACGTAATAGGATATAACGTAATACGTTATAAGGTAATACTCAATAACGTTATACGTCATTACATAATTATATATAACGTTATACGTCATTACGTATTAGTATATAACGTTATACGTCATCAGGTAATACTATATGACGTTACACGTTAGTACGTAATAGAGTATAACGTTATACGTTAGTACGTAATAGGATATAACGTTATACGTCATTGCGTAATAATATATAACGTTATACGTCATTACGTAAGAGTATATAACGTTATACGTTAGTACGTAATAGTATATAACGTTATACGTTAGTACGTAATAGTATATAACGTTACACGTTAGTACGTAATAGTGTATAACGATATATGTTATTACGTATTTGTATATAACGTTATACGTCATTACGTATTAGTTTATAACGTTACACGTTAGTACGTAATAGTATAAAACGTTATACGTTAGTACGTAATAGGATATGACGTTATACGTCATTACGTAATAATATATAACGTTACACGTTAGTACGTAATAGTATATAACGTTATACGTTAGTACGTAATAGTATATAACGTTATACGTTATTACGTATTAGTATATAACGTTATACGGTATCAGGTAATACTATATAACGTTACACGTTAGTACGTATTAGATAATAACGTTTTACGTTAGTACGTCATAGGATATAACGTAATACGTTATAAGGTAATACTCAATAACGTTATACGTCATTACATAATTATATATAACGTTATACGTCATTACGTATTAGTATATATCGTTATACGTCATTGCGTAATAGTATATAACGTTATACGTCATTGCGTAATAGGATATAACGTTATACGTTAGTACGTAATAGTATATAACGTTATACGTCATCAGGTAATACTATATTACGTTACACGTTATTACGTAATAGTATATAACGTTATACGTCATCTGGTAATACTATATAACGTTACACGTTAGTACGTAATAGTATATAATGTTACACGTTAGTACGTAATAGTGTATAACGTTATACGTTAGTACGTAATAGGATATGACGTTATACGTCATTACGTAATACTATATAACGTTAGACGTTAGTACGTAATAGTATATAACGTTATACGTTAGTACGTAATAATATATAACGTTATACGTTATTACGTATTAGTATATAACGTTATACGGCACAGGTAATACTATATAACGTTGCACGTTAGTACGTATTAGATAATAACGTTTTACGTTAGTACGTAATAGGATATAACGTAATACGTTATAAGGTAATACTCAATAACGTTATACGTCATTACATAATTATATATAACGTTATACGTCATTACGTATTAGTTTATAACGTTACACGTTAGTACGTAATACTATATAACGTTATACGTTAGTACGTAATAGTATATAACGTTATACGTTAGTACGTAATAGTATATAACGTTATACGATATTACGTAATAGGATATAACGTTATACGTTAGTACGTAATAGTATATAACGTTATACGTCATCAGGTAATACTATATAACGTTACACGTTAGTACGTAATAGAATATAACGTTATAAGTTAGTACGTAATAGGTTATAACGTTATACGTTATAAGGTAATACTCAATAACGTTATACGTCATTACATAATAGTATATAACGTTATACGTCATTACGTAATAGTATATAACGTTATACGTTAGTACGTAATAGTATATAACGTTATACGATAGTACGTAATAGTATATAACGTTATACGATATTACGTTATAGTATATAACTTTATACGGTAGTACGTAATAGTATATATCGTTATACGATATTACGTAATAGGATATAACGTTATACGTTAGTACGTAATAGTATATAACGTTATACGTCATCAGGTAATACTATATAACGTTACACGTTAGTACGTAATAGAATATAACGTTATACGTTAGCACGTAATAGTATATAACGTTATACGTTAGTCCGTATTAGTATATAATATTATAAGTTAGTACGTAATAGTATATAACGTTATACGTCATTACGTATTAGTATATAACGTTATACGTTAGTACGTAATAGTATATAACGTTATACGTCATCAGGTAATACTATATAACGTTACACGTTAGTACGTAAGAGTATATAACGTTATACGTTAGTACGTATTAGTTTATAACGTTATATGTTAGTACGTAATAGTATATAACGTTATACGTCATTACGTATTAGTTTATAACGTTATACGTTAGTACGTAATAGTATATAACGTTATACGGCATTAGGTAATACTATATAACGTTACACGTTAGTACGTATTAGATAATAACGTTATACGTTAGTACGTAATAGGATATAACGTTATACGTTATAAGATAATACTCAATAACGTTATACGTCATTACATAATAGTATATAACGTTATACGTCATTACGTAATACTATATAACGTTACACGTTAGTACGTAATAGTGTATAACGTTATACGTTAGTACGTAATAGTATATAACGTTATACGTTATTACGTATTAGTATATAACGTTATACGGCATCAGGTAATACTATATAACGTTACACGTTAGTATGTAATAGTGTATAACGATATACGTTATTACGTATTAGTATATAACGTTATACGTTGTTACGTATTAGTATATAACGTTATACGTCATTACGTACTAGTATATAACGTTATACGTTAGTACGTAATAGTATATAACGTTATACGTTAGTACGTAATAGTATATAACGTTACACGTTAATACGTATTAGATAATAACGTTATACGTTAGTACGTAATAGGATATAACGTTATACGTTATAAGGTAATACTCAATAACATTATACGTCATTACATAATAGTATATAACGTTATACGTCATTACGTAATAGTGTATAACGTTATACGTTGGTACGTAGTAGTATATAACGTTAAACGATATTACGTATTATTATATAACGTTATACGATATTACGTATTAGTATATAACGTTACACGTTATTACGTAATAGTATATACCGTTATACGTAATTACGTATTAGTTTATAGCGTTCTACGTTAGTACGTAATAGTATATAGCGTTATACGTTAGTACGTAATAGTATATAACGTTATACGTTAGTACGTAATAGTATATAACGTTATACGTTATAAGGTAATACTCAATAACGTTATACGTCATTACATAATAGTATATAACGTTATACGTCATTACGTAATAGTATATAACGTTATACGTTAGTACGTAATAGTATATAACGTAATACGATAGTACGTAATAGTATATAAATTTATACGATAGTACGTAATAGTATATAACGTTATACGTCATTACGTATTAGTTTATAACGTTATACATTAGTACGTAATAGTATATAACGTTATACGGCATCAGGTAATACTATATAACGTTACACATTAGTACGTATTAGATAATAACGTTATACGTTAGTACGTAATAGGATATAACGTTATACGTTATAAGGTAATAGTCAATAACGTTATACGTCATTACATAATAGTATATAACGTTATACGTCATTACGTAATAGTGTATAACGTTATACGTTAGTACGTAATAGTATATAACGTTATACGGCATCAGGTAATACTATATAACGTTACACGTTAGTACGTATTAGATAATAACGTTATACGTTAGTACGTAATAGGATATAACGTTATACGTTATAAGGTAATACTCAATAACGTTATACGTCATTACATAATAGTATATAACGTTATACGTCATTACGTAATACTATATAACGTTACACGTTAGTACGTAATAGTGTATAACGTTATACGTTAGTACGTAATAGTATATAACGTTATACGTTATTACGTATTAGTATATAACGTTATGCGTCTTTACGTAATAGTGTATAACGTTATACGTTAGTACGTAATAGTATATAACGTTATACGGCATCAGGTAATACTATATAACGTTACACGTTAGTACGTATTAGATAATAACGTTATACGTTAGTACGTAATAGGTTATAACGTTATACGTTATAAGGTAATACTCAATAACGTTATACGTCATTACATAATAGTATATAACGTTATACGTTAGTACGTAATAGTATATAACGTTACACGTTAGTACGTATTAGATAATAACGTTATACGTTAGTACGTATTAGGATATAACGTTATACGTTATAAGGTAATACTCAATAACATTATAAGTCATTACATAATAGTATATAACGTTATACGTCATTACGTAATAGTGTATAACGTTATACGTTGGTACGTAGTAGTATATAACGTTAAACGATATTACGCATTATTATTTAACGTTATACGATATTACGTATTAGTATATAACGTTACACGTTATTACGTAATAGTATATACCGTTATACGTAATTACGTATTAGTTTATAGCGTTCTACGTTAGTACGTAATAGTATATAGCGTTATACGTTATTACGTAATAATATATAACGTTATACGTCATTGCGTATTAGTATATAACGTTATACGTCATCAGGTAATACTATATAACGTTACACGTTAGTACGTAATAGAGTATAACGTTATACGTTAGTACGTATTAGTATATAACGTTACACGTTAGTACGTAATAGAGTATAACGTTATACGTTAGTACGTAATAGTATATAACGTTATACGTTAGCACGTAATAGTATATAACGTTATACGTTAGTACGTATTAGTTTATAGCGTTATACGTTAGTACGTAATAGGATATAACGTTATACGTTATAAGGTAATACTCAATGACGTTATACGTCATTGCATAATAGTATATAATGTTATACGTCATTACGTATTAGTATATAAGGTTATACGTTAGCACGTATTAGTATATAACATTATACGTTACTACGTAATAGTATATAACGTTATTCGTTAGTACGTATTAGTTTATAACGTTATATGTTAGTACGTAATGGTATATAACGTTATACGTCATTACGTAATACTATATAACGTTACACGTTAGTACGTAATAGTGTATAACGTTATACGTTAGTACGTAATAGTATATAACGTTATACGTTATTACGTATTAGTATATAACGTTATACGGCATCAGGTAATACTATATAACGTTACACGTTAGTATGTAATAGTGTATAACGATATACGTTATTACGTATTAGTATATAACGTTATACGTTGTTACGTATTAGTATATAACGTTATACGTCATTACGTACTAGTATATAACGTTATACGTTAGTACGTAATAGTATATAACGTTATACGTTAGTACGTAATAGTATATAACGTTACACGTTAGTACGTATTAGATAATAACGTTATACGTTAGTACGTAATAGGATATAACGTTATACGTTATAAGGTAATACTCAATAACATTATACGTCATTACATAATAGTATATAACGTTATACGTCATTACGTAATAGTGTATAACGTTATACGTTGGTACGTAGTAGTATATAACGTTAAACGATATTACGTATTATTATATAACGTTATACGATATTACGTATTAGTATATAACGTTACACGTTATTACGTAATAGTATATACCGTTATACGTAATTACGTATTAGTTTATAGCGTTCTACGTTAGTACGTAATAGTATATAGCGTTATACGTTATTACGTAATAATATATAACGTTATACGTCATTGCGTATTAGTATATAACGTTATACGTCATCAGGTAATACTATATAACGTTACACGTTAGTACGTAATAGAGTATAACGTTATACGTTAGTACGTAATAGTATATAACGTTACACGTTAGTACGTAATAGAGTATAACGTTACACGTTAGTACGTAATAGTATATAACGTTATACGTTAGCACGTAATAGTATATAACGTTATACGTTAGTACGTATTATTTTATAGCGTTATACGTTAGTACGTAATAGGATATAACGTTATACGTTATAAGGTAATACTCAATAACATTATACGTCATTACATAATAGTATATAACGTTATACGCCATTACGTAATAGTGTATAACGTTATACGTTGGTACGTAGTAGTATATAACGTTAAACGATATTACGTATTATTATATAACGTTATACGATATTACGTATTAGTATATAACGTTACACGTTATTACGTAATAGTATATACCGTTATACGTAATTACGTATTAGTTTATAGCGTTCTACGTTAGTACGTAATAGTATATAGCGTTATACGTTATTACGTAATAATATATAACGTTATACGTCATTGCGTATTAGTATATAACGTTATACGTCATCAGGTAATACTATATAACGTTACACGTTAGTACGTAATAGAGTATAACGTTATACGTTAGTACGTAATAGTATATAACGTTACACGTTAGTACGTAATAGAGTATAACGTTATACGTTAGTACGTAATAGTATATAACGTTATACGTTAGCACGTAATAGTATATAACGTTATACGTTAGTACGTACTAGTTTATAGCGTTATACGTTAGTACGTAATAGGATATAACGTTATACGTTATAAGGTAATACTCAATAACGTTATACGTCATTGCATAATAGTATATAAGGTTAAGCGTCATTACGTATTAGTATATAAGGTTATACGTTAGCACGTATTAGTATATAACATTATACGTTACTACGTAATAGTATATAACGTTATTCGTTAGTACGTACTAGTTTATAACGTTATATGTTAGTACGTAATAGTATATAACGTTATACGTCATTACGTATTCGTTTATAACGTTATACGTTAGTACGTAATAGTATATAGCGTTATACGTCATTGCGTAATACTATATAACGTTATACGTCATTGCGTAATAGTATATAACGTCATACGTTAGTACGTAATTGTATATAACGTTATACGTCATCAGGTAATACTATATTACGTTACACGTTATTACGTAATAGTACATAACGTTATACGTCATCAGGTTGTACTATATAACGTTGCACGTTAGTACGTATTAGTTTATAACGTTATACGTCATTACGTAATACTATATAACGTTACACGTTAGTACGTAATAGTATATAACGTTATACGTTAGTACGTAATAGTACATAACGTTATATGTTAGTACGTAATAGTATATAACGTTATACGACATCAGGTAATACTATATAACGTTACACGTTAGTACGTAATAGTGTATAACGTTATACGTTAGTACGTAATAGTGTATGACGATATACGTTATTACGTACTAGTATATAACGCTATACGTTAGTACGTAATAGTATATAACGTTATACGTTAGTACGTAATAGTATATAACGTTATATGTTATAAGGTAATACTCAATAACGTTATACGTCATTACATAATAGTATATAACGTTATACGTCATTACGTAATAGTATATAACGTTATACGTTAGTACGTAATAGTATATAACGTAATACGATAGTACGTAATAGTATATAAATTTATACGATAGTACGTAATAGTATATAACGTTATACGTCATTACGTATTAGTTTATAACGTTATACGTTAGTACGTAATAGTATATAACGTTATACGGCATCAGGTAATACTATATAACGTTACACATTAGTACGTATTAGATAATAACGTTATACGTTAGTACGTAATAGGATATAACGTTATACGTTATAAGGTAATAGTCAATAACGTTATACGTCATTACATAATAGTATATAACGTTATACGTCATTACGTAATAGTGTATAACGTTATACGTTAGTACGTAATAGTATATAACGTTATACGGCATCAGGTAATACTATATAACGTTACACGTTAGTACGTATTAGATAATAACGTTATACGTTAGTACGTAATAGGATATAACGTTATACGTTATAAGGTAATACTCAATAACGTTATACGTCATTACATAATAGTATATAACGTTATACGTCATTACGTAATACTATATAACGTTACACGTTAGTACGTAATAGTATATAACGTTATACGTTAGTACGTAATAGTATATAACGTTATACGTTATTACGTATTAGTATATAACGTTATATACTATTACGTAATGACGTATAACGTTATATACTATTACGTACTAACGTATAACGTTATACACTATTACGTAATAACGTATAACGTTATATACTAATACGTAATAACGTATAACGTTAAATACTATTACGTACTAATGTATAACGTTATATACTATTACGTACTAACGTGTAACGTTATATAGTATTACGTAATGACGTATAACGTTATACGGCATCAGGTAATACTATATAACGTTACACGTTAGTACGTATTAGATAATAACGTTATACGTTAGTACGTAATAGGATATAACGTTATACGTTATAAGGTAATACTCAATAACGTTATACGTCATTACATAATAGTATATAACGTTATACGGCATCAGGTAATACTATATAACGTTACACGTTAGTACGTATTAGATAATAACGTTATACGTTAGTACGTAATAGTATATAACGTTATACGTTAGCACGTAATAGTATATAACGTTATACGTTAGTACGTATTATTTTATAGCGTTATACGTTAGTACGTAATAGGATATAACGTTATACGTTAGTACGTATTAGATAATAACGTTATACGTTAGTACGTAATAGGATATAACGTTATACGTTATTACGTAATAATATATAACGTTATACGTCATTGCGTAGTAGTATATAACGTTATACGTCATCAGGTAATACTATATAACGTTACACGTTAGTACGTAATAGAGTATAACGTTATACGTTAGTACGTAATAGTATATAACGTTACACGTTAGTACGTATTAGAGTATAACGTTATACGTTACTACGTAATAGTATATAACGTTATTCGTTAGTACGTATTAGTTTATAACGTTATACGTTAGTACGTAATAGTATATAGCGTTATACGTCATTGCGTAATAGTATATAACGTTATACGTCATTGCGTAATAGTATATAACGTTATACGTTAGTACGTATTAGTTTATAGCGTTCTACGTTAGTACGTAATAGTATATAGCGTTACACGTTATTACGTAATAATATATAACGTTATACGTCATTGCGTAGTAGTATATAACGTTATACGACATCAGGTAACACTATATAACGTTACACGTTAGTACGTAATAGTGTATAACGATATACGTTATTACGTACTAGTATATAACGCTATACGTTAGTACGTCATAGTATATAACGTTATACGTTAGTACGTAATAGTATATAACGTTATACGTTATAAGGTAATACTATATAACGTTACACGTTAGTACGTAATAGTATATAACGTTTTACGTCATTACGTATTAGTTTATAACGTTATACGTTAGTACGTAATAGTATATAACGTTATACGGCATCAGGTAATACTATATAACGTTACACGTTAGTACGTAATAGAGTATAACGTTATACGTTAGTACGTAATAGTATATAACGTTACACGTTAGTACGTAATAGAGTATAACGTTATACGTTAGTACGTAATAGTATATAACGTTATACGTTAGCACGTAATAGTATATAACGTTATACGTTAGTACGTACTAGTTTATAGCGTTATACGTTAGTACGTAATAGGATATAACGTTATACGTTATAAGGTAATACTCAATAACGTTATACGTCATTGCATAATAGTATATAAGGTTAAGCGTCATTACGTATTAGTATATAAGGTTATACGTTAGCACGTATTAGTATATAACATTATACGTTACTACGTAATAGTATATAACGTTATTCGTTAGTACGTATTAGTTTATAACGTTATATGTTAGTACGTAATAGTATATAACGTAATACGTCATTACGTATTCGTTTATAACGTTATACGTTAGTACGTAATAGTATATAGCGTTATACGTCATTGCGTAATACTATATAACGTTATACGTCATTGCGTAATAGTATATAACGTCATACGTTAGTACGTAATTGTATATAACGTTATACGTCATCAGGTAATACTATATTACGTTACACGTTATTACGTAATAGTACATAACGTTAT
This sequence comes from Bombus pascuorum, assembly GCF_905332965.1. Lineage (NCBI taxonomy): Eukaryota > Metazoa > Arthropoda > Insecta > Hymenoptera > Apidae > Bombus > Bombus pascuorum. The sequence goes on along the minus strand of NW_026869749.1, from coordinate 308,494 downwards.
ACGTCATCAGGTTGTACTATATAACGTTGCACGTTAGTACGTATTAGTTTATAACGTTATACGTCATTACGTAATACTATATAACGTTACACGTTAGTACGTAATAGTATATAACGTTATACGTTAGTACGTAATAGTACATAACGTTATATGTTAGTACGTAATAGTATATAACGTTATACGACATCAGGTAATACTATATAACGTTACACGTTAGTACGTAATAGTGTATAACGTTATACGTTAGTACGTAATAGTGTATGACGATATACGTTATTACGTACTAGTATATAACGCTATACGTTAGTACGTAATAGTATATAACGTTATACGTTAGTACGTAATAGTATATAACGTTATATGTTATAAGGTAATACTCAATAACGTTATACGTCATTACATAATAGTATATAACGTTATACGTCATTACGTAATAGTATATAACGTTATACGTTAGTACGTAATAGTATATAACGTAATACGATAGTACGTAATAGTATATAAATTTATACGATAGTACGTAATAGTATATAACGTTATACGTCATTACGTATTAGTTTATAACGTTATACGTTAGTACGTAATAGTATATAACGTTATACGGCATCAGGTAATACTATATAACGTTACACATTAGTACGTATTAGATAATAACGTTATACGTTAGTACGTAATAGGATATAACGTTATACGTTATAAGGTAATAGTCAATAACGTTATACGTCATTACATAATAGTATATAACGTTATACGTCATTACGTAATAGTGTATAACGTTATACGTTAGTACGTAATAGTATATAACGTTATACGGCATCAGGTAATACTATATAACGTTACACGTTAGTACGTATTAGATAATAACGTTATACGTTAGTACGTAATAGGATATAACGTTATACGTTATAAGGTAATACTCAATAACGTTATACGTCATTACATAATAGTATATAACGTTATACGTCATTACGTAATACTATATAACGTTACACGTTAGTACGTAATAGTATATAACGTTATACGTTAGTACGTAATAGTATATAACGTTATACGTTATTACGTATTAGTATATAACGTTATATAGTATTACGTAATGACGTATAACGTTATATACTATTACGTACTAACGTATAACGTTATATACTATTACGTAATAACGTATAACGTTATATACTAATACGTAATAACGTATAACGTTAAATACTATTACGTACTAACGTATAACGTTATATACTATTACGTACTAACGTGTAACGTTATATAGTATTACGTAATGACGTATAACGTTATACGGCATCAGGTAATACTATATAACGTTACACGTTAGTACGTATTAGATAATAACGTTATACGTTAGTACGTAATAGGATATAACGTTATACGTTATAAGGTAATACTCAATAACGTTATACGTCATTACATAATAGTATATAACGTTATACGGCATCAGGTAATACTATATAACGTTACACGTTAGTACGTATTAGATAATAACGTTATACGTTAGTACGTAATAGTATATAACGTTATACGTTAGCACGTAATAGTATATAACGTTATACGTTAGTACGTATTATTTTATAGCGTTATACGTTAGTACGTAATAGGAAATAACGTTATACGTTAGTACGTATTAGATAATAACGTTATACGTTAGTACGTAATAGGATATAACGTTATACGTTATTACGTAATAATATATAACGTTATACGTCATTGCGTAGTAGTATATAACGTTATACGTCATCAGGTAATACTATATAACTTTACACGTTAGTACGTAATAGAGTATAACGTTATACGTTAGTACGTAATAGTATATAACGTTACACGTTAGTACGTATTAGAGTATAACGTTATACGTTACTACGTAATAGTATATAACGTTATTCGTTAGTACGTATTAGTTTATAACGTTATACGTTAGTACGTAATAGTATATAGCGTTATACGTCATTGCGTAATAGTATATAACGTTATACGTCATTGCGTAATAGTATATAACGTTATACGTTAGTACGTATTAGTTTATAGCGTTCTACGTTAGTACGTAATAGTATATAGCGTTACACGTTATTACGTAATAATATATAACGTTATACGTCATTGCGTAGTAGTATATAACGTTATACGACATCAGGTAACACTATATAACGTTACACGTTAGTACGTAATAGTGTATAACGATATACGTTATTACGTACTAGTATATAACGCTATACGTTAGTACGTCATAGTATATAACGTTATACGTTAGTACGTAATAGTATATAACGTTATACGTTATAAGGTAATACTATATAACGTTACACGTTAGTACGTAATAGTATATAACGTTTTACGTCATTACGTATTAGTTTATAACGTTATACGTTAGTACGTAATAGTATATAACGTTATACGGCATCAGGTAATACTATATAACGTTACACGTTAGTACGTATTAGATAATAACGTTATACGTTAGTACGTAATAGGATATAACGTTATACGTTATAAGGTAATACTCAATAACGTTATACGTCATTACATAATAGTATATAACGTTATACGTCATTACGTAATAGTGTATAACGTTATACGTTAGTACGTAATAGTATATAACGTTATACGGCATCAGGTAATACTATATAACGTTACACGTTAGTACGTATTAGATAATAACGTTATACGTTAGTACGTAATAGGATATAACGTTATACGTTATAAGGTAATACTCAATAACGTTATACGTCATTACATAATAGTATATAACGTTATACGTCATTACGTATTTTTATATAACGTTATACGTCATTACGTATTAGTTTATAACGTTACACGTTAGTACGTAATAGTATATAACGTTATACGTTAGTACGTATTAGTATATAATGTTATACGATATTACGTATTAGTATATAACGTTACACGTTATTACGTAATAATATATAACGTTATACGTCATTACGTATTACTATATAACGTTATACGTCATCAGGTAATACTATATAACGTTACACGTTAGTACGTAATAGAATATAACGTTATACGTTAGTACGTAATAGGATATGACGTTATACGTTATAAGGTAATACCCAATAACGTTATACGTCATTGCATAATAGTATATAACGTTATACGACATTACGTATTAGTATATAACATTATACGTTAGTACGTAATATTATATAACGTTATTCGTTAGTACGTATTAGTTTATAACGTTATACGTTAGTACGTAATAGTACATAACGTTATACGTCATTACGTATTAGTTTATAACGTTATACGTTAGTACGTAATAGTATATAGCGTTATACGTATTGCGTAACAGTATATAACGTTATACGTCATTACGTATTAGTTTATAACGTTATACGTTAGTACGTATTAGTTTATAACGTTATACGTTAGTACGTAATAGGATATAACGTTATACGTTATAAGGTAATACTCAATAACGTTATACGTCATTGCATAATAGTATATAACGTTATACGTCATTACGTATTAGTATATAAGGTTATACGTTAGTACGTATTAGTATATAACATTATACGTTACTACGTAGTAGTATATAACGTTATTCGTTAGTACGTATTAGTTTATAACGTTATACGTTAGTACGTAATAGTATATAGCGTTATACGTCATTGCGTAATAGTATATAACGTTATACGTCATTGCGTAATAGTATATAACGTTATACGTTAGTACGTAATAGGATATGACGTTATACGTCATTACGTAATACTATATAACGTTACACGTTAGTACGTAATAGTGTATAACGATATACGTTATTACGTACTAGTATATAACGCTATACGTTAGTACGTAACAGTATATAACGTTATACGTTAGTACGTAATAGTATATAACGTTATACGTTATAAGGTAATACTCAATAACGTTATACGTCATTACATAATAGTATATAACGTTATACGTCATTACGTAATAGTATATAACGTTATACGATAGTACGTAATAGTATATAAATTTATACGATAGTACGTAATAGTATATATCGTTATACGTCATTACGTATTAGTTTATAACGTTATACGTTAGTACGTAATAGTATATAACGTTATACGGCATCAGGTAATACTATATAACGTTACACATTAGTACGTATTAGATAATAACGTTATACGTTAGTACGTAATAGGATATAACGTTATACGTTATAAGGTAATACTCAATAACGTTATACGTCATTACATAATAGTATATAACGTTATACGTCATTACGTAATAGTGTATAACGTTATACGTTAGTACGTAATAGGATATAACGTTATACGTTATAAGGTAATACTCAATAACGTTATACGTCATTACATAATAGTATATAACGTTATACGTTATTACGTAATACTATATAACGTTACACGTTAGTACGTAATAGTGTATAACGTTATACGTTAGTACGTAATAGTACACCCTTCGACAAAAAGATAGCACATGTGTGCTATCATTAATTTCTCATAGATAGAGTCCGAATTTCCCAAGTTTGACGAATGGCATATAAACAGTACCTTGTAGTAATAAGGTATATGAGCTTGAAACTGTATCTTCGCTATTCCTCTTGTATTTATCAACAATGATTGTGAAATCCGGTCGGCGAAATGATAGCACACCAAGCATTTTGTTTCCATTCCTTAGTATTTCTGTGTATTCTGAGTGGTGTAGACGTAGTGAAAAGTAGAAGAATTTCATTAGAAACCTTACAAATTTCGATTCAAACAATGGGACGTGGAAAACAGCTAAATAGTGAAGAGATTCAAACAGTTTTGAAATTAAAGAAAGAAAACTTTACTATTTCTAAAATTGCAAAAGTTCTCAGTAGAAGTCGGAAAGTCATTTATAATTTACTGAAAGATGTAAATAATTATGGAACAAAAAAAAGCAGTGGGAGACCTTCCGCGATTAGTACTCGTGAAAAACGTGCAATTTTACGTGCCGCGTCAAATTCGCTTCTCACGTCACGTGAAATTGCAGAAAAAGTTGGCGTAAAAACTAATCCTCGGAATGTCAGACGTGTACTACAACAATCCGCGCACATAAAGCGGATGAAATTAAAACGAAGACCAGCTCTAAAGCAGATTCACAAGGAGCATCGATTATATTTTGCAAAAGAACATATACGGTGGAACAAGAAGTGGAGGAAAGTTATATTTACAGATGAAAAAAGATTTAATTTAGATGGCCCAGATGGATTCAATTTTTACTATCATGATGTAAGAAAAAAAAAATTGTCACAAATACGGCGTCAAATGGGTGGAGGTAGCATTATGCTTTGGGCAGGTATTGGGTATAACGGAAAGACTGATTTAATATCAATTCGCAGCAAGATGAATGCTATAACCTATCGTAATTTGATACAAAATCAAATTGCAAAGTACGCAACACATATTGCGAGACAAGATTTTATTTTTCAGCAAGATAATGCTGCAGTTCACACCGCTAAGGTTGTGAAAGAATATTTTTCAACAGAAAATATTGCAGTTTTGGACTGGCCTGCATGCTCCCCCGATTTAAACATAATCGAAAACTGTTGGAGTAAATTAAGCAATGCCGTTTATAGAGAAAATAGGCAATTTGAAAGTATTAATCAGTTAAAAAAGTGCCTTGAAGAGGAATGGAGAAATATATCGCTGGATTATATTAGAAAACTATATCGTTCTTTGCCGAAACGAATGCTGGAGGTGGTGGAGAATAAGGGAGGATCCACACATTATTAAATTTTAAAAGGTTTTTTATTTTTGTACAATTTAGTAGATAATAAACACTACAACTTTTGAAAGTGTGCTATCATTTCGCCGACCGGATTTCACAATCATTGTTGATAAATACAAGAGGAATAGCGAAGATACAGTTTCAAGCTCATATACCTTATTACTACAAGGTACTGTTTATATGCCATTCGTCAAACTTGGGAAATTCGGACTCTATCTATGAGAAATTAATGATAGCACACATGTGCTATCTTTTTGTCCAAGGGTGTATATAACGTTATACGTTATTACGTATTAGTATATAACGTTATACGGCATCAGGTAATACTATATAACGTTACACGTTAGTATGTAATAGTGTATAACGATATACGTTATTACGTATTAGTATATAACGTTATACGTTGTTACGTATTAGTATATAACGTTATACGTCATTACGTACTAGTATATAACGTTATACGTTAGTACGTAATATTATATAACGTTATACGTTAGTACGTAATAGTATATAACGTTACACGTTAGTACGTATTAGATAATAACGTTATACGTTAGTACGTAATAGGATATAACGTTATACGTTATAAGGTAATACTCAATAACATTATACGTCATTACATAATAGTATATAACGTTATACGCCATTACGTAATAGTGTATAACGTTATACGTTGGTACGTAGTAGTATATAACGTTAAACGATTTTACGTATTATTATATAACGTTATACGATATTACGTATGAGTATATAACGTTACACGTTATTACGTAATAGTATATACCGTTATACGTAATTACGTATTAGTTTATAGCGTTCTACGTTAGTACGTAATAGTATATAGCTTTATACGTTATTACGTAATAATATATAACGTTATACGTCATTGCGTATTAGTATATAACGTTATACGTCATCAGGTAATACTATATAACGTTACACGTTAGTACGTAATAGAGTATAACGTTATACGTTAGTACGTAATAGTATATAACGTTACACGTTAGTACGTAATAGAGTATAACGTTATACGTTAGTACGTAATAGTATATAACGTTATACGTTAGCACGTAATAGTATATACCGTTATACGTAATTACGTATTAGTTTATAGCGTTCTACGTTAGTACGTAATAGTATATAGCGTTATACGTTATTACGTAATAATATATAACGTTATACGTCATTGCATAATAGTATATAACGTTATACGTCATTACGTATTAGTATATAAGGTTATACGTTAGTACGTATTAGTATATAACATTATACGTTACTACGTAATAGTATATAACGTTATTCGTTAGTACGTATTAGTTTATAACGTTATACGTTAGTACGTAATAGTATATAACGTTATACGTCATTACGTATTAGTTTATAACGTTATACGTTAGTACGTAATAGTATATAGCGTTATACGTCATTGCGTAATACTATATAACGTTATACGTCATTGCGTAATAGTATATAACGTCATACGTTAGTACGTAATTGTATATAACGTTATACGTCATCAGGTAATACTATATTACGTTACACGTTATTACGCAATAGTACATAACGTTATACGTCATCAGGTAGTACTATATAACGTTACACGTTAGTACGTATTAGTCTATAACGTTATACGTTAGTACGTAATAGTATATAGCGTTATACGTCATTGCGTAATAGTATATAACGTTATACGTCATTGCGTAATAGTATATAACGTTATACGTCATTACGTATTACTATATAACGTTATACGTCATCAGGTAATACTATATAACGTTACACGTTAGTACGTAATAGAATATAACGTTATACGTTAGTACGTAATAGTACATAACGGTATATGTTAGTACGTAATAGTATATAACGTTATACGACATCAGGTAATACTATATAACGTTACACGTTAGTACGTAATAGTGTATAACGATATACGTTATTACGTACTAGTATATAACGCTATACATTAGTACGTAATAGTATATAACGTTATACGTTAGTACGTAATAGTATATAACGTTATACGTTATTACGTATTAGTATATAACGTTATACGGCATCAGGTAGTACTATATAACGTTACACGTTAGTATGTAATAGTGTATAACGATATACGTTATTACGTATTAGTATATAACGTTATACGTTGTTACGTATTAGTATATAACGTTATACGTCATTACATAATAGTATATAACGTTATACGTCATTACGTAATAGTGTATATCGTTATACCTTAGTACGTAATAGTATATAACGTTATACGGCATCAGGTAATACTATATAACGTTACACGTTAGTACGTATTAGATAATAACGTTATACGTTAGTACGTAATAGGATATAACGTTATACGTTATAAGGTAATACTCAATAACGTTATACGTCATTACATAATAGTATATAACGTTATACGTCATTACATAATAGTATATAACGTAATACGTTATTACGTATTAGTATATAACGTTATGCGTCTTTACGTAATAGTGTATAACGTTATACGTTAGTACGTAATAGTATATAACGTTATACGGCATCAGGTAGTACTATATAACGTTACACGTTAGTACGTAATATTATATAACGTTATTCGTTAGTACGTATTAGTTTATAACGTTATACGTTAGTACGTAATAGTACATAACGTTATACGTCATTACGTATTAGTTTATAACGTTATACGTTAGTACGTAATAGTATATAGCGTTATACGTCATTGCGTAACAGTATATAACGTTATACGTCATTACGTATTAGTTTATAACGT